>NC_052311.1:38348307-38648307 GCF_016432855.1 Salvelinus namaycush | reverse complement strand
CAGACAAGGGTTTGAGAGGTGAGAGATGCCTCTGTTAATTTGATTCCATACAGTCTAGAGAGGACAAAGGCTGGGCCTCAGGGATGTGTTGTGTTTTCAGGAGAAGCGTCTTGGATGATCTTTACCCCGCTTGTTACTCTCCTCCTCGCCCCCCCCGACCACCCCGCCTTCCTCCCCCTGTCAGACGTATGTCTGGGGAGGTGAATAAAGGGGTGAAAAAAGAGGTGAAGAAGGAGAGAGAGAGGTCAGGATGGTTAGATACTCTGGTGTCTACGCATGGAACTTTTCTGAGAACACTGTATTACTTTCAGATGCTTTGGTGCATTACTGAATGATGAGTGGTTTGTACAGATATAAGGGTATAGTTTGAGATGTTTATATTGGACGCCCTTGAGATGGATTGCACACTAACCTTGTTGTTTAACTGACTTGTTCATACAGCATACCACTGGGCACACCACGTCATTTCAACGTGGAAATGTGGGTAATATTTGGTGGAGACGTTGATCATTGAGATTTCAAACTTTATTCACCCACTCAAAACGTCAGCCGGAAGTTTGTTGAATTACTAATGCGTTATCACTATGCTTGCAACCATCTAAAAGCATATCTCAATTCCAATGGGAAAACAATGTTAGATTGGTTTAGTTCTCATTTAAATGTGTTATCAGTGTGCTTTCAACCATTTTAAAAGCACAACAAAGTTCAAAAGGTGAAAACAATGTCAGGTATTTATAAAACAACTTCATGTTTTATCACTGTGCTTCATCTAATTGCACTACCAAATTACCTGGATTGCAGTTGAGATAACATTACAAGTACATAGTGCAAGTGTTCAATGCTGTAGAGATTCTGCACAGATTATTATAGCAATTGTGAAGACCTCCACAGAACTGCAACCTTTGCACGCTATCTTGAACATGCACACTTTCTATGATTACATAAGAAGACATTTATAGTTACAGTAGGCTAGTCTCAACATGTGGCCATAGATGTGTTACTCATCGTAGCCCTTTCATGCAGTCAAATGACCTAGTGGCCACATGGGTGGAATGTTATTAATATTTTTCATAATTTCAAAATTAATAAACAAATTGAAACACCGTATATATAATTCTATGTCAAACGGGTTTGTTATATTTCAGTCTTCTGTGATGTCATATTGGGATGCAAACATTTTTTTTTTATACATCTACAGTTCAAGTCGGAAGTTTACATACACCTTAGCCAAATACATTTAAAATCAGTTTTTCACAATTCCTGATATTTAATCCAAGTAAAAAATTCCCTGTCTTAGGTCAGTTAGGATCACCACTTTATGTTAAGAATGTGAAATGTCAGAATAATAGTGTAGAGAGTGATTTATTTCAGCTTTTATTTCTTTCATCACATTCCCGGTGGGTCAGAAGTTTAGGGTCAGAGTCAGGGCTTTGTGATGGCCACTCCAACACCTGACTTTGTTGTCTGTAAGCCATTTTGCCACAATTTGGAAGTATGCTTGGGGTCATTGTCCATTTGGAAGACCCATTTGCGACCATGCTTTAACTTCCTGACTGATGTCTTGAGATGTTGCTTCAATATATCCACATTTTCTTTCCTCATGATGCCATCTATTTTGTGAAGTGCCCCAGTCCCTCCTGCAGCAAAGCACCCCCACAACATGATGCTGCCACCCACGTGCTTCACGGTTGGGATGGTGTTCTTCGGCTTGCAAGCTTCCCCCTTTTTCCTCCAAACATAACGATGGTCATTATGGCCAAACAGTTCTATCTTTGTTTCATCAGATCAGAGGACATTTCTCCAAAAAGTACAATCTTTTTCCCCATGTGCAGTTGCAAACCGTAGTCTGGCTTTTTTATGGTGGTTTTGGAGCAGTGGCTTCTTGCTGAGCGACCTTTGAAGTTATGTCGATATAGGACTCGTTTTACTGTGGATATAGACTTATATACTTTTGTACAGGTTTCCTCCAGCATCTTTACAAGGTCCTTTGCTATTGTTCTGGGATTGATTTGCACTTATCGCACCAAAGTACATTTATTTCTAGAAGACAGAACGCATATCCTTCCTGAGCGGTGTGACGGCTGGGTGGTCCCATGGTGTTTATACTTGCGTACTATTGTTTGTACAGATGAACCTGGTACCTTCAGGCGTTTGGAAATTGCTCCCAAGGATGAACCAGACTTGTTTGAGGTCTCCAATTTTTTTCCTGAGGTCTTGGCTGATTTCTTTTGATTTTCCCATGATATCAAGCAAAGAGGCACTGAGTTTGAAGGTAGGCCTTGAAATACATCCAGAAGTACACCTCCAATTGACTCAAATTATGTGAATTAGCCTATCAGAAGCTTCTAAAGCCATGACATCATTTTCTGGAATTTTCCAAGCTGTTTAGAGGCACAGTCAACTTAGTGTATGTAAACTTCTGACCCACTAGAATTGTGATACAGTGAATTATAAGTGAAATAATCTGTCTGTAAACAATTGTCGGAAAAATGACTCGTGTCATGCACGAAGTAGATTCCCAAACCGACTTGCCAAAACTATAGTTTGTTAACACGAAATTTGTGGAGTGGTTGAAAAACAATTTTTAATGACTCCAACCTAAGTGTATGTAAACTTCCGACTTCAACTGTATATATCTGACATGGTACAGGTGTCTTCTTTTTTTAAGCCCATAACCATGTGTGTGAGGTGTATACCTTTGTTTCAAAGTAGATTTGAAACACTCTGTGTGACCCTGTTTTGCCCACTGCAGTAAAACGGTTGAATAAATACTGTTACTTTAGTTTGTATTACAAAAGTCATATTGAATTGTTTGGTTGTCAACACAATCAAATATCAACATTTAAAGGATATATAATGCTTGGATAGTTTCATCTAAGCCACTGGCCTAATCCTATTCTTTAACTTTTTATTTAGTTGGAGACAAAATGCCTTAACTGTATTGCAAAAGTGATCTTGAATCGTTTGATTGTCAACTCAACCAAATATCAACATTTGAACATCAACATGTGTATTTTGTGCCACTGACTTAGTCTGGCTTTATTTCCAGTTTGTTTACAAATGAATAATTGATGTTAGATTCATTTCTCAATTTCAACCAAGAATCAACGTTAAAGAATACAACTAAATCAGTTTGTGCCCAGTGGGTAGTGACTTGAAGAGTGACTTACCCAGCACCCACTTCTGCATGGTGCACAGTGTGATCATGGTAAATTATGCATGCTTTCCTTAATCATTCGATTTGTGCTAGTTGTATTAGTTCTGGATAGATTTTTTTCTTCTCAGATTTCATTTGGAATATTTCGATTTCCATTCAGGAGAGATTCTTCAGACACTCTGTCTCCTTCTCATCCTCGTCCCACCCCTCCGTCCAGACGTTCCTCAGTGAAGGGGAAGGAAGAGAGGTCAGAGTGCATGCTGTTTGTGAATAGACTGAGTTGTGTACTATGGTCCATAGTTTGTGTTCGATCATCACCTACCTCTGTTTTATCAGACACAGTGAAAACTGCCCTGAAATCCCTGTTTTACTCTTTGTTTTGTTATCATAGGTTAAACATTATACAGCACAGCAAAGTCAAAAACATTGCAACTATGTGCATGTTCTTCCTTTTTTGGTGAAAACTGTCAGCGATACACAGAAAATGACTAAAGTTTTCAGAATCGCAATGGATTATTTAGTTTGTTGGTTTTTCATTTAGGAAAAAAGATCCTCCTGACCCTAATTCCCCGCTTCCTCCTCTTCATCCTCATCCTTCTATGCCCACTGCAGCAGAGGTCAAGAAGGAGAGGTTAGAGTCAGCTTCTCTTCTGTCGTAATCTAGATTTATTTCATAAGACATATTGGACTACAGTATATATTGTGCTTCCTGTATTATACTTATGCTACAAATGTGTATTTTATTCTACTTTATGTTCGTTCGTATTCGTATCTTTTATTACTTCTTATTGTTGTTGCATTGTCGAGAAGCAACCTGCAAGCAGTGATGGAAAAGTACGTAATTGTCGTACTTGTGTAAAAGTAAAGATACTTTAATAGAAAATGACTCAACTAAAAGTCACCCAGTAAAATACTACTTGAGTAAAAGTCTTAAGTATATTTAAAACCAAATACTTTAAGTATCAAAGTAAATGTAATTGCAAAAATATACTAAAGTATATTTACTTGGGGTGGCAGGTAACTTAGTGGTTAGAGCGTTGGGCCAGTAACCGAAATGTTGCTAGATCGAATCCCTGAGCTGACAAGGTAAAAATCTGTCGTTCTGCCCCTGAACAAGGCAGTTAACCCACTGTTCCCCGGTAGGCAATCATTGTAAATAAGAATTTGTTCTTAACTGACTTGCCTAGTTAAATAAATAAAACAGTTATCAAAAGTTGAATTATACATTATCCTAAATTATCTTATATTAAGCAAACCAGACGGCACCAATTAAAAATAATAATAATTTAACAGATACCCAGGGGCACACTCCAACACATGTGAAGCTATTGTATTTATTGAGTCTGCCAGATCAGAGGCAGTAGAGATGACCAGGGATGTTCTCTTGATAAGTGTGTGAATTGGACCATTTTGCTGTCCTGCTAAGCATTCAAAATGTAATTACTTTTGGGTGTCAAAGAAAATGTATGAAGTAAAAAGTATATAATTTTCTTTAGGAATGTAGTGAAGTAAAAGTAACAGTTGTCAAAAATATAAATAGTAAAGTACAGATACCCTCAAACTACTTAAGTAGTACTTTAAAGTATTTTTACTTAAGTACTTTACACCACTGCCTGCAAGTAAGCGTTTCGTTGGATGGTGCATGTGTATTCCCTATATACGACTAATAAAACTTGAAACATGAGTTTGCTACTATAGTATTGATAGTAATGATGAATAGTAGTGATTGAAAATAATATTTTACATTTAGAAAAGAGCCTCTGCGGATTTCTGTGGTTCGAAAAGAGCCTCTGGACCCCAATGCTCCATTTGCTCCTCTTCCTCTCCATCTCCATCCTCCTCCTCATGTGAAGCGCCCGTCAGTGGAAGTCAAAAAGGAGAGGTCGCTGTGATGTTGCATGTTTTTTTTTTTGTGTGGTTACTTTTGAGTGTCAGCGATGTTTGTTCTCTGTGACATTGTTGAACTGCTCCTATTGACAGATATGCTTAATGGATTCTATTCATTTCGATACAATGCATTTTTTTGTTTCAAACATCACTTTCTTTGCTGTTTGCTACCCAGAGAAGAGTCGTCAGATTACAAACCCGTTTCTCTGAAGGTGACGTCCTCTGACCATGTGAAAAAAGATAGGTCTGGGATCTGTAAATTATACTACCTCATTCATGTTGAGTGTGCTCAATTGTTGAGTGTGCTCAGTTCCTAATATCATGATAAATATAGTACTCAACAGTCAGTTAATAGTTCCTGTTATATAGTGCCTTCGGAAAGTATCCAGACCCCTTGACTTTTACACATTTTGTTAGGTTACGGCCTTATTTTAAATCAATTAAATTGTTTTTTTCTCTCATCAATCTACCCCATAATGATGAAGCAAAAACGAGTTTAGAAATGTTTGCTAATTTATTAAGAATAAAAAAATATATCAGTATTCAGACCCTTAACTCAGTACTTTGTTGAAGCACCTTTGGCAGGGATTACAGCCTCGAGTCTTTTTGGGTATGACGCTACAAGCTTTGCACACCTGTATTTGGGGAGTTTCTCCCAGTATTCTCTGCGGATCCCCTCAAACTCTGTCAGGTTGGATGGGGAGCGTTGCTGCACAGCTATTTTCAGGTCTCTCCAGAGACGTTCAAGTCTGGGCTCTGACTGAGCCACACAAGGACATTTAGAGACTTGTCCCGAAGCCACTCCTGCGTTGTCTTGGCTTTGTGCTTAGGGTCGTTGTCCTGATGGAAGGTGAACCTTCACCCCAGTCTGAGGTCCTGAGCGCTCTGGAGCAGGTTTTCATCAAGGATCTCTCTGTACTTTGCTTCGTTCATCTTTACCTCGATCCTGACTAGTCTCCCAGTCCCTGCCGCTGGATGGTTCCAGGTCTCCTCCAGACGTGAGCTCTGTCAGAGTGAACATCGGGTTCTTGGTCACCTCCCTGATCAAGGCCCTTCTACCCCGAATGCTCAGTTTGGCCGGGCGGCCAGCTCTAGGGAGAGTCTTGGTGGTTCCAAACTTCTTCCATTTAAGAATGATGGAGGCCACTGTGTTCTTGGGGACCTTCAATGCTGCAGAAATGTTTTGGTACCCTTCCCCAGATCTATGCCTCGACACAATCCTGTCTCGGAGCTCTACGGACAATTCCTTTGACCTCATGGCTTGTTTTTTGCTCTGACATGCACTGTCCACTGCAGGACCTTATATAGACCGGTGTGTGCCTTTCCAAATCATGTCCAATCAATTGAATTTACCACAAGTGGACTCCAATCAAGTTGTAGAAACATCTCAAGGATGATCAATGGAAACAGGATGCACCTGAGCTCAATTTCGAGTCTCATAGCAAAGGGTCTGAATACTTATGTAAATAAGGTATTTTTGTTTTTAAGTTTGCAAACATTTCTCAAACCTGTTTTCGCTTTGCCATTATGGGGTATTCTGTGTAGATTTCTGAGGAAATTGTTTTATTTAATCCATTTTAGAGTAAGGCTGTAACAAAACAAAATGTGGAAAAAGTCAAGGGGTCTGAATACTTTCCGAAGGCACTGTATTTATCATGACATTCTGTAAATGAGGATGATGATAATGATGTAATTTTGTTAAATTAGATTAAGATTATTATGACAACAGTTGCAAAGCACTGCTAACCATTCTCCGTTTGCAGAAAAGACTCCGATAGCAAAGTGCCCAAAAAAACATCTGTTGATGCCAAGAAAGAAAGGTTGGCAAGCCATAGTCCACAGGTGCATGCATAATTATACACTGCATGTGGGCCTATGTGCTTGTTTAAATTGAATCCCACTGACATGAGTTGTGGTTGTGTATTTTGTGATATTAGAGAATTGTTTGTTAACCCCTTCATTGGAGCAGAGGTCTTCATTAGGGAAATAATATATGTATATTTGTCAGTGCTTCGCCACCTTGTCATCTAGTCTGCCCTCTGCTGGTGAAGCTGTTTGATCAAGCATGCCTGCTCCCTGACTGCTGTGTGCTTTTTGCCAATCAGCTATGGCTGCAATACATGCAAATGTTACATACATACAAATGTTTCCTGTTTCAGAAAGGATTTGTCAGATTCCAAACCAAAACCTGCTAAAAGGCAGAGTCTGGACTCCTCAGATTCCAATCCAAAACGTTCTAAAAGGCCAAGTCTGGATGGCAAGAAAGACAGGTCTGCATAAGCAGGATCATATTCTGTACACATTAATTGGTGGATATAGTGAACTTCACTCTAAAAACACTTATTGACCTCACTTTTAAACCTGTATGATGTGAACTTTGAAGGAAAATAATTAAAGAAATATTTGAATTTGTAAAGCTCTTTTCACACACCCAAGGCACTGAAAAAAAAGTATTATAATAAAAGCAGAAAACAATCAATGCTATATACAGGTGTCGTCCGATCCGGTGAACAGAATTAACATAGGTTATTGAAAGCTTTTGTGAACAGCTCAGTTATTTAGCTGTGCCTTAAGCAAGGCCAGAAGCTGCAGCCCTGACAGTGACTGGAAGCTGGAAGTGCGTTCCACAGCCGAGAAGCCGCACCACTGAAAACCCTGTCACCCATAGTTGTTTTGTCTGCTGTGGGACTGCTGAAGGGATATGGACCTGTAGGAGCGAAGGGAGTGTGAGGTCAGACCGATAGTTGGGTCCAGAGTTGTGGATAGCTTGGTAGATGTGGATTCTAAAGTCAATGTGTGAGCATATGCGGAGCCAGTGGAGGTTGAACAGCACTGGAGTGATGTGCTCATGGGGGAGTTGTGGGTGAGGATGCATGCAGCACAGTTCTGGACATATTGTAGCCTTCTTAGGCACGTGTCAGATTTGTCAACAAACAGGGTATTACAATAGTCCAGACGGGATAAGATAAAGGTGTGGATGAGTTGCTCAGCTGGAGGCTGTAAAAGTATAGGTCGTAACCTGGCAATGTTCCATAGATGGAAAAATGTAACTTTGGAAACACTTTGGTGTGGGCCTAAAACGAGAGCTGACTGTCAAATATCACATCCAGATTGCAAACCTCACTGGAGGGGAGGACCTTGACACCATCAATATTGAGACTGTAGCTGCCTATTTAGTCGATGATGCGAGTGCCAATCAGGACGACCTCTGTCTTTTTGCAGTTTAACTGCAGGAAACGCCGCTGCATCCACACTTTGATGTCCTACAGGCAACTGACGAGGAATGCAGTGGCATTGGAAGTGTTTGTGGAGATATACAGCTGAGTGTCATCAGCATAAAAGTTAAAGCCCAGTCCATGTTTCCCAGTAGCAGCATGTAGATCCAAAACAGTAGTTGCCCTAGGACCGAGCCTTCAGGGATCCCCCTGGCGGATCAGTGATCTTAGGACCTGAATCAGTCCAGGACAGTGTCTGACAGGCCCAGTAGCTTCTCCATGCGGTCCAGCAGAATGGCATGGCTGACCGTGTTAAATGCTGCACTGAAGTCCAGCAGTATGAGGATGCTGGCAGCCCCAGAGTCTGCATTCATGAGGAGGTCATTGGTGACCCTTACCAAGGCAGTATCTGTGTCTGAAACCAGACTGGAAGGGCTCGAGTAGGTTGTGAGTGGCAAGATGTTGTTGGAGTTGGCTAGACATAGCACGTTTGAGGAGCTTACTCAGGAAGGGCAGGTTGGAGATAGGCCTGTAGTTCTGGAGGTTGTCAGGGTCAGATCCAGGCTTTTTAAGTACTGTTGTGACTGTGGCGAGTTTGAGCTGTGGGACTTGTTAATGATTGTCTGTGAAAAAAGGCTCCAGAGCAGGTAACTAGGTCTTGACAAATGAGGTGGGGATAGGGTAAAGTGAGCAAGTGATGAGCCTTATTGTTCTAACCAGCTTGGTTACATCAGCTGCAGTGACTGTGGTGAACATGGAGAACCTTGACTCAGGGAGCGTAGGACTGTGTAGATCAACTACAGGGGCTGGAGAGGACAGGATGGTGTCATTGATGTTTTCAATTTTGCTTTGGAAGAAGCGAAGGTATTGATTGCACCGTTCTGGGGAGGCTGAGGTAGCAGAGTTGTTCACAGGTTTAAGGAGCTTGCTCACAGTAGAGAACAGTACCTGGGAGTTACCACTGCTGTTGCTGATCAGTTGGGAGTAGTAGTAGTAAAATGGTCAAATGAAAGTAAAAACAGGATATAATTTAAAGCTTTACCTCGTCACTCTCAATATCTAACACTCACTCAGATGAACAGACAGCAGTGTCACAAGGTGACATGTTTTCCTCTCTCTCTCGTTGTTGTAGAAAGGACTCCACTGACTCGAAGCCCAGCCATTCTGTGAAACGTCATTCGACTGACTCCAAATCAGACAGGTAGGTACTGGCTCTCATTCAGATTCAATACTATGACTGACACTTCTCTGGTCATTACTGCTAAATGCCATAATACGTTGCCATGAGCTACCCAGTGGGCGAAGTACATCCGTCAGCATCTAGTTTTAATTGATATTCGATTGAATAGCCAAATAACGTGACATCAATATGAAATCTACATAACAAGCGAAAAGTGGTGGGAAAAGTACTCAATTGTCATACTTAAGTAAATGCTAGTAGATTTTTTTAATTTTATGGACAGACGGGGGCACACTCCAACACTCACATAATTTACAAAATGCAGTATTTGTGTTTAGTTAGTCCGCCAGATCAGAGGCAGTAGGGATGACAACGCATTATAAGTGTGTGAATTGGACCATTATTCTGTCCTGCCTGAGCAAGTACTTTTTGGTACCAGGGAAAATGTATGTTAAAAGTGCTTATTTTCTTTAGGGATGTAGTGGATTAAGTTGCCAAAAATATACTTAACAAAAATCTAAAAGCAACATGTAAAGTGTTGGCCCCATGTTTCATGAGCTGAAATAAAAGATCCCAGAAATGTTCCATATACACAAAAAGCTTATTTCCCTCAAATTCTGTGCGCAAATTTGTTTACATCCCTGTTACTGAGCATTTCTCCTTTGCCAAGATAATCCATCCTCTTGACATGTGGCATATCAAGAAGTAATGATCATTACACAGGTGCACCTTGTGCTGGGGACAATAGAAGGCCACTCTAAAATATGCAGTTTTGTCACATAACACAATGCCACAGATGTCTGAAGTTTTGAGGGAGCGTGCAATTGGCATGCTGACTGCAGGAATGTCCACCAGAGCTGTTGCCAGATAATTGAATGTTCATTTCTCTACCATAAGCCACCTCAAGTCATTTTAGAGAATTTGGCAGTACAACAAACTAGCCTCACAACCACAGACCAAGTCTCACCATGTGAGCCCAAGACCTCCACATCCGGTTTCTTCACCTGCAGGATTGTCTGAGACCAGCCACCCGGACAGCTGATTAAAATGTGGGTTTGCACAACCGAAGAATTACTGCACAGAAACTCTCGGGGAAGCTCATCTGCGTGCTCGTCGTCCTCACCAAGGTCTTCACCTGACTGCAGTTCGGCAACGTAACCGACTTCAGTGGCAAATGCTCACCTTCGATGGTCACTGGCACGCTGGAGAAGTGTGCCCTTCACGGCTGAATTCCGGTTTCAACTGTACCGGGCAGATGGCAGACAGCGTGTATGGCATTGTGTGGGTGAGCGGTTTGCTGATGTCAACGTTGTGAACAGAGTGCCCCGTGGTGGTGGTGGTGGGTTTATGGTATGGGCAGGCACAAGCTACGGACAACGGACACAATTGCATTTTATCAATGACCGTGACGAGATTCTGAGGCCTATTGTCGTGCCATTCATCTGCCGCCATCACCTCGTGTTTCAGCATGATAATGCACGGCCCCATGTTGCAAGGATCTGTACACAATTCCTGGAAGCTGAAAATGTCCCAGTTCTTCCTTGGCCTACATACTCACCAGACATGTCACCCATTTGAGCATGTTTGGGATGCTCTGGATCGATGTGTACGAAAGCGGGTTCCATTTCCCGCCAATATCCAGCAACTTCACACAGCCATTGAAGAGGAGTGGGACAACATTCCACAGGCCACACAACATTCCACAGGCCACAATCAACTCTATGCGAAGGAGATGTGTCCCGCTGCATGAAGCAAATGATTGCCACACCAGATACTGAATTGTTTTCTGATCTACTCTCCAACATTTTTTTAAAGGCATATGTGACCAACAGATGTGTATCTGTATTCCTAGTCATGTGAAATCCATAGATTAGGGCCTAATTTATTCATTTCAATTGACATATTTCCTTAGATGAACTGTAACTCAGTAAAATATTTTGAATTGTTGCATTTATATTTTTGTTCAGTGTATAAATAGTAAAGTATAAATACCACCAAAAAACTACTTATGTATTTTTACTTAAAGAAAAACTCAAAATGCAGAAAATGCTGTATTTTGAAAAAAGTAGCATCATATGATGCAAAAACCATCATACAGGCTAGATTTCTTCGTCCATTGTTAATCTAGACCCAAAATAGTTTGTATGTCAGCAATCAAGTTTTCAAGATACGTAACTTGAAAAATACAATAATCAGGCATCTTGAAATCTTGATTGCTGACATACAAACTATTTTGGGTCTACATCAACAATGGACTAAGAAATCTAGCCTGTATGATGGTTTTTGCATCATGTGATGCTGCGTTTTGCAACTTTCAAAATACAGCAATCTTGCGTCATATGAAGCAAAATGCATTTCTGCATTTTGAAAGTTCTGTAACTTGATTTGCTCTATTCTGAATTGCTCTATTCTGAAACCAATCTTGCCTGTATGATGCATTCTGTGTCATATTATGACTATTAAATATTATATTAAAATATTAAAATATTTTGGGACTATCAACAATGGACTAATGAAACAAATACTAAAAGACACATTTTGGGGTGGACTTTTCCTTCAAGTACTTTACACCACTGCAAGTGAGCCATGTCATTGCATTTTAGTTAAAATGTGGATGAAAAAAAAGTGTACTTTTTCCACATTCTTGACAAAGTTGTCACATGGATTTTTAATTTTATTTGTTGAAATTACATTGAATCAATCAGTGGGTAGTAACCCCCTTTTCTCACTTTCAAATCATTCCTCATTTACTACCTCTCTTTAGGAGGGACTCTGTGGATTCCAAGACTAGCAACTCACCCTCAGCTAAGAAGCTCTCTAGCGAGACGTAAGAGGGCCCCTTTCTTATGCAGATAGAAAAGCAAATTTCCATTCCTTATTTATTTTACTGCTTCATTAAGGCCTTTTTATTTATTGCATAATGGAGCACATTAAGATAAGGATGTTAGTTCACTCCATTGCTTTTTCTGTCTCTGTGTTTGTTTCAGGAAAGAATTTCATGGCTCCAAGTCCTCTCACCCTGGCCCTCTGCAGAGAAAGTCCTCAACGGACAGTATTGAACGGTACCCTTTTTAACTGGAAAATACTATCTACTGTACTACTGAAATCAATATGGATCAGATTTTAAACTCTTGATTAACGTATATGCTATCTGGCTTGTGTATACGATGACCAGGAGAGGGAAACCAGAGATGCCAAAGATCCCCTCCACCCCCACCAGTCCCATGTCCCCCTCCTTCAGCTCAGCAGGGGTTCCCCTGTCCCCTTGCCTTGCCACTGGAGAAACCATCAGGGACAAGTGCATCGAGATGCTGGCTGCTGCTCTACGTACAGATGGTGGGGAAAAGACCAGCCACTAACTGAATGACTCGGAGTACAAGTACAGACACTCACAGAGATAAAAGAGATCAATCTACACATTAAGTGACTCATTCAATGCACATTCATTCACACATACAGTATGGAAATTACTAATGGTTACATTACACACAGCTTGATAGATTTTGTAGATGAAAAGGAGGAAACGTAATATCCTCAGTTTTATCTCCTCAGACAACTTCAAAGAATTTGGGACAAACTGTGACTCCATGGCAGCAGAGATTGAAGATCATATCCTTTTAAATCTGCATGTGTTTCTGAAGTATTTTACCAATTTGGGTTGGTTTCAGGTTGCAGTGTGTTTGCAGAGCTGCCATTTGCTCTCTTGGCTTTGAATATAACAAATGTTATATTTGTTTGATATTTTATTGTCACCGTTAGATATATCAGTCAGACGGTGATGAAAGCTTCCTTAACTATCCTCCGCTGCACATATTTACACAGAGATGGGATCCACAGATATGAAGTATAAAAACAGGGTGCGGAGCCGCATCAGCAACCTGAAGGACCCCAAAAACCCTGGACTGCGGAGGAACGTCCTGGCTGGAGGCATCGAGCTGAGATGCTTCGCCATCATGTCTGCTGAGGTACTGTAAACTTCTGTCATATCAACCCATGACCCACTCCTGCCTCTAACATATTCCTAAGATGTTGTATCAAAGAGAGAGAGTCAAGAAAGTCAAGCACCTACCAAAATATTGAGTAGCGTAGACAAATTTCCCTCAGAGATTTCGTCTATCCAACTACATTTGAAGTCGGAAGTTTACATACACTTAGGTTGGAGTCATTAACTCGTTTTTCAACCACTCCACAAATTTCTTGTTAATAAACTATAGTTTTGGCAAGTCGGTTAGGACATCTACTTTGTGCGTGACACAAGTAATTTTTCCAACAATTGTTTACAGATTATTTCACTTATAATGCACTGTATCACAATTCCAGTGGGTCAGAAGTTTACATACACTAAGTTGACTGTGCCTTTAAACAGCTTGGAAAATTCCAGAAAATGGTGTCATGGCTTTAGAAGCTTCTGATAGGCTATTTGACATCATTTGAGTCAATTGGAGGTGTACTTCTGGATGTATCAAGGCCTACCTTCAAACTCAGTGCCTCTTTGCTTGACATCATGGGAAAATCAAAAGAAATCAGCAAAGACCTCAGAAAAAATTGTAGACCTCCACAAGTCTGGTTCATCCTTGGGAGCAATTTCCAAACGACTGAAGGTACCACGTTCATCTGTACAAACAAGAGTACGCAAGTATAAACACCATGGGACCACGCAGCAGTCAGTAGGCACTGGTGCGCTTCACAAAATAGGTAGCTACATGAGGGAGGAAAATTATGTGGATATATTGAAGCAACATCTCAAGACATCGGTCAGGAAGTTAAAGCTTGGTCGCAAATGTGTCTTCCAAATGGACAATGACCCCAAGCATACTTCCAAAGTTGTGGCAAAATGGCTTAAGGACAACAAAGTCAAGGTATTGGAGTGGCCATCACAAAGCCCTGACCTCAATCCCATAGTAAGTTGGGGGCAGAACTGAAAAAGTGTGTTCGAGCAAGGAGGCCTACAAACCTGACTCAGTTACACCAGCTCTGTCAGGAGGAATGGGACAAAATTCACCCAACTTATTGTGGGAAGCTTGTGGATGGCTACCCAAAACGTTTGACCCAAGTTAAACAATTTAAAGGCAATGCTACCAAATACTAATTGAGTGTATGTAAACTTCTGATCCACTGGGAATGTGATGAAAGAAATAAAATATTAAATAAATCATTCTCCCTACTATTATTCTGACATTTCACATTCTTAAAATAAAGTAGTGATCCTAACTGACCTAAAACAGGGAATTTTTACTGGGATTAAATGTCAGGAATTGTGGAAAAACTGAGTTGAAATGTAGTTGGCTAAGGTGTATGTAAACTTCTTACTTCAACTCTCTATCTATCTATCTATCTATCTAGGAGATGGCTAGTGATGAGCTGAAGCAGCTCAGGAACAATCTGACTAAGGAGGCCATTAGGGAACACCAGCTGTCCAAAACCAGCGGTACCATTTCTGACCTGTTTCAGTGCAGCAAGTGCAACAAAAAGAACTGCACCTACAACCAGGTAAACCTACCATACTCTGCATTCACACCCTATTCTGCTTATTACCAAGTATATACTGTATTTTACTTAAACAGATACACACGGCTCACTGCTCACTGCACTGAAAACATACATATGCTCTACATACTGACCCAATATCAGTTTTATTTTGTTCGCTCCACCAGTTCCAGTTCCATTTTACACAGTGAGATACAGTGGATACAGCCTATGCTGTTGTATGAAAGCTGCCTTCGTATTTCTTGGGGTGTGTGTGTAGATGCAGACCCGCAGCGCTGATGAGCCTATGACTACTTTTGTTCTGTGTAACGAGTGCGGGAACCGCTGGAAGGTGAGACATTTCCCTCACCAATTCAGATAGCCCAGCACATACAGTGGTGTCTCTGAGGCATAACAATGGTCCACAGACATAAATAATCTATACATTTACTAATATTAATTTGTTTTCTATTCCAGTTCTGCTGATGTGGCCCAGCTCCAATGACGATGTTGCAGACCACATTTTTCTATGAAGGGTTATAATGTTTCGCAATGAGTAATTTTACAAAAATGAATACTTACGATTTATAATTGACTTTTTAAGATGGGCTCCCGAGTGGCGCAGCAGTCTAAGGCACTGCATCTCATTGCAAGAGGCGTCACTACAGTTCCTGGTTCAATTCCAGGCTGTATCACATCTGGCCGTGATTGGGAGTCCCATAGGGCGGCGCACAATTGGCTCAGCGTCATCTGGGTTTGGCCGGGGTAGGCCGTCATTGTAAATAAGAATTTGTTCTTAACTGACTTGCCTAGTTAAATAAAGTTTACATTTAAAAAATAATGATAAATTAATGGGAGTTGAAAACATTTGTGTAAGAGACTTGTTGAGAGTCTCCAGATTGATGGCTGTGTCATTTAATCTGTCCTAGTTGAACACAGGTAATTCAATGGTGCTGAGGAGATGCCTTTTATGAATTTCACAGACAACAAAAATGCATCTTAATTTTTTGGGGTATATTCTATTTAAATCTGCAAAGACCACAGAACAAATCAGAAATACAGTATGAAAGCTTATCATGCAACCCATTTCAATTAAGACATATTTATTGTTAATATCTCAAGCCCCAACTTCTGAGGTTTTATTGTCACCGTTTGGTCTTCAGTTTGGGCTTCAGGGAATAATATACAGTGATCCCTCGCCACTTCGCGGTTCACTTATCGCGGATTCGCTATTTCGCGGATTTTCATAATGATTTTTTTTTTTTGGTGCATTGTGCTCTGCATTCTGATTCGCTAAAAACTCACTCCCGCTTCTTGTATCAAAACATGCTACCATTTTGTCGTCTCGTGCAGTTATGTGTACGTACATAAAACAGCTTGGCAAATTTACATTAAGTTGGCCAAATTATCTTGTAATTTCGAACATCTCCTAAACCCATAATGTCGACGAAACGGCCTACACGTGAGTCACTGTATTTGTATACATGTAATAGTTGCTAATTGTAAAAAAAAAAAAAAATTCTATTTCGCGGATTTCACTTATCGCGGGTCATTTTCGGAACGTAACCCCCGCGATAAACGAGGGATTACTGTAATTCATTTTTCTAGATAAGTTAAAGACCAAAAAACAATTTGTCATTTGTGGGTTTCGCTCTGACATTTCAAAGAGCAGCTAAAATGTCTAAATATTTATGAATAAGTGGAGTTGGTTATTTTCATATGTATTGCTTTGCAGCATAATTGAATGAGTAAACAGTATTGAAATTATGCTAATTTATCAAATTATGTAATTGTCAAATTGTGTTTGAACAACAGGTGAAATGGAATGTCAATATACTGTACCACTAAGTGGCGAGGAAGAAAAATGTATCCTGTAACAGCACCCACTTGCAAATGACATATCATTTAGAGAGTGAATGTTATTTATAGTACCAGTCAAAAGTTTGGACACACCTACTCATTCAAGGGTTTTTCTTTACGTTTGCTATTTTCTACATTGTAGAATAATAGTGAAGACATCAAATCTATGAAATAACACATATGGAATCATGTAGTAAACCAAAAAAATATAAACATTTAGTAGCCACCCTTTGCCTTGATGACAGCTTTGCACACTTGGCATTCTCTCAACCAGCTTGATGAGGAAGTCACCTGGAATGCATTTTAATTAACAGCCGTGCCTTGGTAATTTGTTTAATTTGTTTCCTTCTTAATGTCTTTGAGCCAATCAGTTGTGTTGTGACAAGAAGGTCAGTCAATACGGAAATTTCAAGAACTTTGAAAGTTTCTTCAAGTGCAGTCACAATAACCATCAAGCGCTATGATGAACCTGGCTCTCATGAGGACCGCCACAGGAAAGGAAGACCCCAGAGTTACCTCTGCTGCAGAGGATAAGTTCATTAGAGTTAACTGCACCTCAGATTGCAGCCCAAATAAATGCTTCAGAGTTCAAGTAACAGACACATCTCAAAATCAACTGTTCATAGGAGACTGCATTAATCAGGCCTTCGTGGTCGAATTGCTGCAAAGAAACGACTACTAAAGGACACCAATAAAAAGAGACTTGCTTGGGCCAAGAAACAGACATTAGACTGGTGGAAATTTGTCTTTTGGTCTGATGAATCAATTTTTGAGATTTTTGGTTCCAGACGCAGAGTAGGTGAACGGATGATCTCTGCATGTGTGTTTCCCACTGTGAAGCATGGAGGTGGGATGGTGTGGGGTGCTTTGCTGATGACACTGTCTGAGATTTATTTAGATTTCAAGGCACACTTAAACAGCATGGCTACCACAGCATTCTGCAGTGATGCCCCATCCCATCTGGTTTGCGCTTGTTTTTCAACAGGACAATGATCCAACACACCTTCAGGTTGTGTAAGGGATATTTGACCAAGAAGGAGAGTGATGGAGTGCTGCATCAGATGACCTGGCCTCCACAATCACCCGACCTCAACCCAATTGAGATGGTTTGTGATGAGTTGGACCGCAGAGTGAAGGAAAAGCAGCCAACAAGTGCTCAGCATATGTGGGAACTCCTTCAAGACTGTTGGAAAAGCATTCCATGTGAAGCTGGTTGAGAGAATGCCAAGTGTGCAAAGCGGTCATCAAGGCAGAGTGGCTACTTTAAGGAATCTAAAATATATTTTGATTTGTTTACACTTTTTTGGTTACTACATGATTCCATATGTGTTATTTCATAGTTTTGATGTCTTCACTATTATTCTACAATGTAGAATATAGTAAAAAAATAAAGAAAAATCCTTGAATCAGTAGGTATGTCCAAACTATTGACTGGTACTGTATAATGAGGGTTACATGGAGAGAAATGGACCTCTGAAATGAAAATGGATAGCCCTTCAGCAAAATATATTTTACTTAACGCTTAAAAAAACAAACAAGTGACCCTCCCCTATACCCAAAATAATAATTAAAGTATAAAGTGGATAGCAGAGAACATGTCTACCGTTTACCCTCACTTCTTGGACAGAACAGAGCTTTAGATATGCAGTTTTAGAAACTTTTCTTTGTGCTTTAACCATGGCATCGCAGGAATTTTGATAGCTCACAGGGCTGCAGGTTGTGGGTTCGCAGACCACCATGGACAAGAGTAGGGGTGGAAAGATCTCCTTCATAGTAAAAACATTGCATGAATCTATCAAAAAAATTGCATTTTATAGACATTTCACACATTAGCAGAATCTTTAATACCACACAAATTACCGAGCTAGGCCTATGTGTTCATCTTATCGTATTTCTCCAATGCCAAATCAGTGTGTCTTGTTTGCAATGAATATAATAATAACAATAATAATTAAATCTGAGATATCCTTTGGAATCTGAGGATGGTACTTTCAAAAGTTAAGCCTACCTTTCCAACCCAGACAAAGTAGGCCTACCAATGAAGAAAAATGTAAGCTTTACATGCTGGCTACTCTTCTTCCTTGGCTCAACCCAATGAGAGAAGGTCACAAGTGTTTCCCTAAAAGCTGCCTATGTTTAAACATCTTCTATTGTACGGAAAGTGAATAGCTTAATCAATTGATAGTGACAGAATTAGATTACTTCCCAAGCAAAGTAAATGTTGTCTCCTGGGCTATAGAAGGTTGTAGATCAGCCTCTGAATGTTAAATAAACTAAACAATGATATCCCCACATGCATCGGAGTCACTTCTTTCTCGTGTATTTTACAGCTTGTTTCTAGCAAAGCATCGCTGACAAAAGCGTTGTTTTAGATCACTTTATTTAATCAGATCAGTTTTATTTTCAAAATCTTAAGTTAAACAAAGAGTAGGCCTGTGCTTTATGCCATTTTCTTTAATGAAAGGCTATGGTATACTCTGTCATACCCCCTCAATTCTAGTCTTAACTTAACAGCCCTTCACTGGCACTGAGGTAAGCTATTTAAAGAGTACATGGTGGCTAGAGGAATTGACTGACAAATCTATGGATATAGCAGTCTAGCCTAATTTCATCTGTCAAACAAGTAGGCCTAACTCTTATTTCTTAAATAGGAAGGAGGAGGCTCCAACACAAAGCCCTTTTGTTGTTAGTAAAGTCTAATTAAAATGAAGACGGTTTAAAGTAATTATGCTTACTCGAATTTACCTACTTTCAGCACCATGAGCTGTCCATTTCAGCACCACATTTTAAGTTACTTGAATCTGGCTTATTGTGAGGTCAATATGTCTGATAAATACATCATGGGTGAGAAACCTATTGTTTTTAATAAAATCAATTATACTAGTAGCAAGCTGGCAAAGTTGACCTCTGGTCCTCCTTCTCTTTGCGCTCTCCTTCTCAAACTGAACAGGCTATAGGCTAGTCTGCGTGCATTTTTTGGAATAGGCCTAATAAAATGAACAAATATATAGAACCTTTGACTCGCCTCCTGAACTGCCGCCGTAGGTCTACACAGCACAACCATTGGTTAGGCAGCATACAACGTTTTTGATCAGCAAAAGCAGAGCAGGCTGGGGCTCAGGGTTGAAATATCCATTGCAGTATGTAATGCAGCCTAGTTGTATTTACACCATCCCAGCAGAAATCTTAGAAATATAACTTTGCTTTGTGCCTCTCCGAGCATGCACTTTGTAGCCTGTAGGCTATGGGTCATTTGATTGAAGCCATACTAAATAGCATCGCTGACCAAAGCTGAGAATCGGAGATAATGGGCGGCATCGGGCACACATCTATATAAAACCTAATAAGCAACTAATTCTTAAACACTGAGAAATATTGACAATTCATCTATTACAAGTTACATGACACTCCCCTGGACTATAATTTAAAAAATACTAAACCCTCCCATTGACTGAAATTTAAAAAATTACTAAACCCTCCCCATTTTCCTCCAGGTACCCATTATGTACATTTTGATCCATCCCTTTTTATCTGGCCTTTTTTACGTTTCCAGCTATGTGAAATTAGGCTTTTTAAATCATTGACTCTTTGTAATGTCTCTTATCATTAATAGGAAAAACAATATTTTCAAATTCACTGAGGCTCTGTTTCAATATTTACAGTACATAGAATGAAGTCATGCATTCTAAGTACGACATTGGAAGGTAGCCTGACAGGACATGACAGGATTAGGAGACAGACATGAAATATCAACAGACCAAATATAAGAAATCATGTTGTTCACAGATTCTTTCTACAGCCCCTTGTAGTTATAAACATTACATGTATAGCCTCAAAGCAGCCTGTCTATTGTGAGCGAGATGGTGCTGTCAAGTGTTTGCTTGCTCAATGGTGCTCGAGTCGAGAGAGCAGAGGATGAGAGCCGACAGAATACAGACCAGTCGGGAGCACAGAAATTTTGCGGAGAGCAGAGGATGTGTCCCGCGAGCGGACAGGCCAAACTTGAGGGCTTGCAATTGTGACTTTGGTCGAGCAGAATATCATTGCCACAAATAAAAATGAATAAAAAAATATAGAACCATGAGCTAAGAAACATGTATTTGAAAGCATCAAATTGTCCACCAACAATAGTTACATGTCTTTGTCAAGTTTTCACTCTCAATTTCTCAAATTGCTCTCTCGCAATCTATAGAGGACAGGAAATGGAATTAGTAGTATGAAGTCTAAGGGTTTAATCCCAATTTAAAATCCGTGTAGCTCAAATTCTTTCGAAATTACATCAATGCATGATTAACGCAAAAGTCTCAGTTGTGTTTTAACATGTCTGTGTGGGAACTAACCAAGTCGATGAGTGTGTATTAGGGGCTGGACATCACTGAGGGCAGAATAGAGGGGTAAGCTCAACTCTAGTGTGGGCAAACAAAATACAGGCATGTAATACAGGGTGTATACAGAGAGTGGAAAATAAAACGAGGGCCAGAAAAGTAATGTTTTGGAAAGATTTGGTGAAGTGGTAAAAGACGGATAGCAGTGTTATGTGTGATGATTGTGAGGCGCTATACAAATTTGACAGTCACAAGATGGGGACTTCAAATAGACCTATGGCACGTCATGGGAACTGTAGCCTGCTGTTCCGATGTGTTAAATGGAAACTGAAATCTGGACACTGACTGCAGGTCTATAATCTCTCACATAGCCTCAGTGGTGTGTATTCATGGATGCCAAGGGAAGCCAGGCTTCCACAAAACATTTACAGAGAAAAAAACAAATATCTTTCGTCTCTCTGTGTTTCATAATTTTCCTTCAATTCACAAGAGGCTGAATGTACTGTATCTCACCGGAGAAAGCATTCGAGTAAAACGGTGCCCCTCTGTCTCTGTAGGCCATCTATCTGATGCTGTCTGGTCCAAAAGAGTATGACATTGTTGCCACGTGTAGCATTGAAAGCAAAGGAAGTCAGCAAGCATTTGGCCTCCCTTGATAAAAAAAAGTATAAAATAATTGCCAATCAGCGTTGAGCTAAACTGAGTGTGCTCAACAGCAAATGATCCTGGCTCACCAAAAAAAGTGTCAAGGGAAGCCACTTTGGATTTGGCGTCACTCCTATCAAATTGCATTGAGAGCATGTGACCTGATTCAGGAACCCAGGCATATGTCGCAAGTCCCATTTTTTAAATCAAAATGCGTTTTATTTGGCAGAAATGCCTTCTCAAACGTGAACTTTCATGTGCCTTAATAACAAACTAGTATGCCATCAGTAATACGAATAAAATTGTTAAAGAGCCTTGTTGGTTAAGCCACAGAAAAAGTGAGCAACCTTCCCCCTAGCCATGATTGGCTGAGATAATGAGTGGGCTGGACATGCCGAGAGATGAGTTCAGATTGGTCTGCCATATAGAAGTCTTCTGGCTATTTGAGCTCGTCAGTCTGTGTTGGTAATCCTGTCGAACACGGCTTTTTTAAAATGTATTGTGTAGTGAAGCTGCATAAGTGTTGTTCTCCACTTTCTGGAGGATCAAGTTTTGAAATCAGTGGAATTAGAGTATGATAGCTAAATATGGGTGGCAGGTAGCCTAGGGGTTAGAGTGTTGGACTAGTAACCAAAAGGTTGTAAGATCGAATCCCTGAGTTGACAAGGTAAAATATGTCATTCTGCCCCTGAACAAGGTAGTTCACCCACTGTTCCTAGGCTGTCATTGAAAATAAGAATTTGTTCTTAACTGACTACAACTACTGTGATTATTATTATTTGACCATGCTGGTCATTTATGAACATTTGAACATCTTGGCCATGTTCTGTTATAATCTCCACCCGGCACAGCCAGAAGAGGACTGGCCACCCCTCATAGCCTGGTTTCTTCCTAGGTTTTGGCCTTTCTAGGGAGTTTTTCCTAGCCACCGTGCTTCTACACCTGCATTGCTTGCTGTTTGGGGTTTTAGGATGGGTTTCTGTACAGCACTTTGAGATATCAGCTGATGTACAAAGGGCTATATAAATACATTTGATACAAACAGTGGGATGAGGCTATGCTCGTCAATTAAGTGCATAGAAGAGGTTCTTTAGCATTTCAAAGCTTTGAGAAAAATGGCAGCTACCTGGGCTTTTTAAGAAATTCCACATACTTCTTAAGTCAGATGAAAGCCAGTAGAAAAATCCAAGGACGCAACATTTCCCTTCTCACTAGCACAAAGGTAGCCTGTAGCTTTGATCTATGCCCCAGAACAATCATTTGCAACTTCAAGTGATTTCAATTTACGTTGGCTGCCTTATAGAAATATATGTTGGCGGACTGATAAATGTGTGGCTGTTGTACTCAAGTCATCTCTATGGCCATCTACTAAGTGGGCCCTCACTGTATTGCGAGCGCCAACCCCTGAACAAAGTTTGTCATTGCAGTACACAAATCAAAAGAAAGATCAAAACAGTAAAATTGTACTTTTATTTCCAAATTGGACCAGCAAATAATTGTGCAAGGGGGTACAGTGAACAGCTGTCTAAACTGCATGGTTCAAGACACCTTAGGCCAGACTTTCAAATGAAAGGACCTTGCTGACAAGAAATACTAGTACTCATCTTACGGATGCCGTGGAGGGGTTTATTGCTTGGAACAAAAATGGGATTCTTAAAAGGCTGTGACTTGGATTTCATTAAAAGGCTTGTCCATTATTTCCCCCGCAAACATACAGACTGGCATCCTAAAGATTCTCATAAAAAAAATTAAGCATAAACTAGATTAAAAAATAATAATAATGGTTTCTCTTGCTTGTTGATCACGATCTACTGAACCACATCCAAATACATTAGGGGATTTTTGCACTGAGCGGGACGGATCAGAGCCCTCTAACATAGACTAGCCCCTTTCCCATCACCACGTTCCCGCTCCGGCTTACCTGGCTCAACACAGGAAGTCAGATTCAGCCAAAAAACCATCCCCCACATGTAGGTATTTAACACAGATCCTTCTGGTACAGACCAACAAGGGCAACCTTCCCCTGCCTGAGGATACATCAACTCTCCTGCTTGTCTTTGACCAGTAGGATTGTGTGCTGCCCGCCGCTGGCCACCATCAGTACTATGCGGTTCTCCAGCTGCTTGCCCGTCATCTCTACAGGGCTCCATTCGTCATCCTCCTCACCTGTGCCAAGCTGGAGGTTAGTGCCCATACCCCAGGCATATGCAGACCCTGCAATAGATACACACATCAGTGGACCATATACAGACAATGGCCTTGGAGTCATTCCCATCACAATTACACACCATAACGTAGACATGCACAGCATCAGCCGGCTAATTCTTTTATTTTTTCATAAACGAGAAGAAACACACTAGCTATGACCTCACCTTGTTTGGTGACAGCATAGCTGACCGACGCCCCACATGCCACCACCTGGGCTAGATCCAGTCCTTCCACAGGCGTTGGCTCGCTCTTCTCCTCTGCCCCCTGGCCCAGACCCAGACGCCCATACTCCGCCCGACCCAGGCTGTACACCTTCCCTATAGGGGGACAGAGACATCTTCCCAATTTGTGCTGCACTATGCAGTTGACAGATTCTTGAACAGTCCAAGTTCTGACATAGTTGATCAGGAGTGTTTAAAATAAAAGATGGGCCCCAATGCGCTTACCGGCAGAGTCGAGGCAGACTGTGTGGTGCTGTCCCCCTGAGAAGCCAATCCAGTTAATGGTGGAGTTTTTGAAGGAGGTAAGTTTTATTGGAACAAAGCATGTGTTGATGAGTTTGGTCCCTGGAAACAGTACAGAAGTCTTTGGTCAACGGTTACTGTGTGACACTCTCCAACCCACCCAACTGCAATTCTAGAGCATAGAGACTCAGTGTGCATAAATAACCAGGTTTCCAGCCAACCTTTTTCTATGCAAGTATCGTGTCAGATTAAAAAAAAAATGTCAATGGGAATTCCTTTATGCGCATATACTGATATAACCATAAAGTAAAAATGTGCATATTCTTTATAAAGATCTTTAAATTTCCCATGAAAACCTTGCCAAGTGGATGGAAACCTATAGTTGAAGATGAAATAAGCTCAAATTGGATGATAAATTTGAAGGATAAACCAAGTTCTGTTACAGTATATCTGAAGGTTATCAAATACATTTTTATCTAACCCTCACCAAGCTGATGGTAGTTTGACAGTCCAAATCCATAGACGTGGCCTTTTGACACAGCAATGGTCATATAAGCCCCACAGAAGGCATCTGTGAAGTGAACCTTGCCCCTAGACTGGACCTTCACAATCTGAGGTATCAGCAACCGCACTGTAATCATACAGAAACACATGTCCTGTCACCCACAGCAGTCAAAACAGAGAATAATTGTGCAGATATCCATTTATCATACAAGTGCTCACACCCAAACTACAGCTGAATGAATACTGTCAGAAGTAAATGGTTTCAGTTGGTACATACACAGCCCTTTCCTGCCCCCTCGGTTGGCAAAGAGCTCCGGCACCCTTCCCAGCTGCCCCTGCTCTCCGCAGCCAGATGTGTAGAGGTCACCGCTTGCGGTCAGCATCACCAAGTGGTCATTACCTGGGGGTCAGAGGTTATGAATATTGTCTTATAACCAGGGCAGCATTGAGCAAGAAACTATATGGTAGCTGTATGACAAACATGCCTCTGACCTGCAGAATAAGGAATCAAGTCAGTTATAATCATTATATTTTTATTGAATGCGGTCAAGACCTCCGGGAAAGCAGAACTTCTGCAGAGAAACCTTAACTTTTTAGGGATAGGGGGCAGCATTTTCACTTTGGATGAAAAGCGTGCCCAAATTGAACTGCCTCCTACTCTGTCCCAGATGCTAATATATGCATATTATTATTACTTTTGGATAGAAAACACTGAAGTTTCTAAAACTGTTTGAATTATGTCTGTGAGTACAACAGAACTCATATGGCAGGCAAACTTCCAAACAGGATATGGAAATTCTGAGGCTGGTTGATTTAACTCGTCGCCTATTCAAATCCCAGGAAGATATGGATTTGTTTGCACTTCCTACGCCTTCCACTAGATGTCAACAGTCTGTAGAATGTTGAATGAAGTTTACTGTGTTGTGGGGCCGGATGAGAGGGAATGAGTCAGTGGTCTGGCAGATTGCCAGTTCCTGGTCACACGCATTCCACATGATGTCGCCTTGCGTTCCATTACTTCTACAGACACAAAGGAATGCTCCGGTTGGAACGTTATTGGATAAGTTCATTAACAACATCCTGAAGATTGATTCTCTACTTAGTTTGACAAGTTTATTCGACCTGTGATAACTTTTTGAAGTTTTCGTCCGACGTTATGCGGGACTTTGGATATGTGTACTAAACGCGCTAGCAAAAGTAGCTACTTGGACATAAATAATTGACATTATCGAACAAAACAACACTTTGTCGAACTAGGATTCCTGGGAGTGCATTCTGATGAAGATCATCAAAGGTAAGGGAATATTTATGATGTAATTTCGTATTTCTGTTGACTCCAACATGGCGGAGAAATGTTATTTATATCTGAGCGCCGTCTCAGATTATTGCATGGTGTGCTTTTTCCGTAAATTTAAAAAATCTGACACAGCGGTTGCATTAAGAACAAGTATCTTTAATTCTATGTAAAACATGTATCTTTCATCAAAGTGTATGATGAGTAATTTCTGTTATTAGATGTGGCTCTGCAATTTCTCCGGATATTTTGGAGGCATTTCTGAACATGGCGCCAATGTAAACTAAGATTTTTGGATATAAATATGCACATTATCGAACAAAAAATACATGTATTGTGTAACATGATGTCCTATGAGTGTCATCTGATGAAGATCAAAGGTTAGTGATTAATTTTCTCTATTTCTGCTTTTTGTGACTGCTATCTTTAGCTGGGAAAATGGCTGTTTTTTTTGGACTTGGCGGTGATCTAACGTAATCATATGTTGTGTTTTCGCTGTAAAGCATTATTTTATTTTTTTTTAAATCGGACACGATGGGTAGATTACCAAGATGTTTATCTTTCATTTGCTGTATTGGACTTGTTAATGTGTGAAAGTTACATTTCTAAAAAATATTTTTGAATTTCCCGCACTGCCTTTTCAGCGGAATGTTGTGGGGGGGGTGTTCGCTAGCAGAATGTGTGTCCTAGAAAGGTTAAAGCTTAGGGACAGATCTCCCTTTTCTCACCTGATGCTATTTTCATCACAGGCCCTTTCATGGGGACCTTGACAGGCACAGTAACCTTCTTCAGGGGCTCTAGTAGACCAATGACTCCGCTGTTATCCTAACGCAAATGGGACAATGTGTGAAATTAGTGAGAATTGCAGGTTACCTGAAATTGGTATATGATAGGTGGCATATGCTGCTGCTTTTGTTTGTTATCTGTTACTTTATTCCTAGTTATACAGTGCATGTACTCCTGAAGTCGGAAGTTTACATACACTTAGGTTGGAGTCATTAAAACTCGTTTTTCAACCACTCCAAATTTATTGTTGAGAAACTATAGTTTTGGCAAGTCGGTTAGGACATCTACTTTGTGCATGACAATTAATTTTTCCAACAATTGTTTACAGACAGATTTCACTGTATCACAATTCCAGTGGATCAGAAGTTTACATACACCAAGTTGACTGTGCCTTTAAACAGCTTGGAAAATTCCAGAAAATTATGTCATGGCTTTAGAAGCTTCTAATTTGAGTCAATTGGATGAATTTCAAGGCCTACCTTCAAACTCAGTGTCTCTTTGCTTGACATCAGGGGAAAATCAAAAGATATCAGCCAAGACCTCAGAAAACACATTGTAGACCACCACAAGTCTGGTTCATCCTTGGGAGCAATTTCCAAACGCCTGAAGGTACCACGTTCATCTGTACAAACAATAGTACGCAAGTATAAAACACCATGTGACCACGCAGCTGTCATACCGCTCAGGAAGGAGACGCATTCTGTCTCCTAGAGATGAACGCACTTAGGTGCGAAAAGAGCAAATCAATCCCAGAACAGCAAAGGACCTTGTGAAGATGCTGGAGGAAACAGGTACAAAAAGTATCTATATCCACAGTTAAACGAGTCCTATATTGACGTAACCTGAAAGGCCGCTCATCACGGAAGAAGCCACTGCTCCAAAACCGCCATAAAGTTCCCAACTGCACACGGGGACAAAGATCGTATTTTTGGGAGAAATGTCCTCTGGTCTGATGAAACAAAAATAGAACTGTTTGGCCATAATGACCATCGTTATGTTTGAAGGAAAAAAGGGGAACGCTTGCAAGCTGAAGAACACCATCCCAACCGTGAAGCACAGGGGTGGCAGCATCATGTTGTGGGGGTGTTTGCTGCAGGAGGGACTGGTGCACTTCACAAAATAGATGGCATCATGAGGCTGGAAAACTATGTGGATATATTGAAGCAACATCTCAAGACATCAGTCAGGAAGTTAATGCTTGGTTGCAAATGGGTCTTCCAAATGGACAATGACCCCAAGCATACTTCCAGTTGCGGCAAAATGGCGGCAAAACAACAAAGTCAAGGTATTGGAGTGGCCATCACAAAGCCCTGACCTCAATCCCATAGAAAATTTGTTGGCAGAACTGAAAAAGCATGTGTGAGCAAGGAGGCCTACAAACCTGACTCAGTTACACCAACTCTGTCAGGAGGAATGAGCCAACATTCACCCAACTTAGTGTGGAAGCTTGTGGAAGGCTAACCGAAACGTTTGACCCAAGTTAAACAATTTAAAGGAAATGCTACCAAATACTAATTGAGTGTACGTAAACTTCTGACCCACTGGGAATGTGATGAAAGAAATAAAAGCCGAAATAAATCACTCTACTATTATTCTGACATTTCACATTCTTAAAATAAAGTGGTGATATAACTGACCTAAGACCGGGAATTCTTACTAGGATTAAATGTCAGGAATTGTGAAAAACTGAGTTTATATGCATTTGGCTAAGGTGTATGTAAACATCCCGACTTCAACTGTACATGCCTACCTCGTACCCCTGCACATCAACTCGGTAGATACCCTGTGCATATAGCCATGTTATCATTACTCATTGTGTATTTATTGTTACTTTTACATGTTAATTTCTATTATTTTTTCCATTTCTTTCTCTGCATTGTTGAAAAAAGCCCATAGGTAAGCATTTCACTGTTAGTCCACACCTGTTGTGTACAAAGCATGTGACAAATAAAATTGTATTCCATTTGATTAGTTAAAGGCAGATGCAAATGCAAGTCAATTTAAGATTATTTGAGTAACGGAATGGCGCAACAGTTTCCAGGGTGTTTGACAGCGGTTAAACCCTGTCCCCTACTCACCCTGAAGGAGCCCCAAATGTATACTGCACCGTCATCTGTGAGTGCAGCTGTGTGACTGTCCCCAGCAGACACCTGAACCACCCTCTTGTCCAGGGCCACCTTCCCTGGCACCATCTCAGAGCCCTCATCTGTAGTCTCTCGACCCAGAGCACCCTCGTCATTGCAGCCAAACGTGTAGATCTACACCAGTGACAAGCATCTTGTTACTAAGTCATATTTCATTAAGATACGGTTTCCAGCCCCAGATTAATCTTAGTACAGCATGTATATTCAAAGTATCTCCCAAGTAGGAGTACTGATCTAGGATCAGTTTTGCCTTTTAAATAAAAGTGAGGTGACCTTTTCCTAGATCAGCACTATGAGCCAGTGTTAATTTTGACAGCCATTTTAGATTTAGCTTTGTAGTCTTAGCTATCAGGCAGTTTAGAAATATCCTCTTTCGTAGTTTGTCACATTTTACTCTACATTTCTTCCCCCATGAAAGAATTCATATTTACCTCCAACTTCAATAAATGTTCACATTAAGATAGCCTTGTCCAAATAGGCCTACTATTCCCACATAGCTGGCAACGTTGCTTGTGGCAGATTGGTTACAATGCCAGCCATTATTTATCATATTGGCTACAAAGCCTTGCCTACAGGTTAAACAATTTAGGCCCATACAACTCACATTTTCTCCCCATCACAACCTTGTGATGTGGGTAAATAACAGTAATCCCCTTCTTTTTTTTTTAAGTGTGAAAACCTGAGCTTTCCAACAATGCCAAAATGATTAATGTACTCCTAACATTTTAGCAAATAGCCTTAGCATTTCCAATCAGGAAAAAGCAACGGTCCTCGCATTTGCTGCACGCGAGAGCATCACAGATGAATAACAGAGCACAAAATAAGAGCTTCTGATGTGATCAAAGCAAAAATAGCCTATATGAAAGTAAGAGTGTGGTTCTAGTTGAGGTTAGTTACAATTGAAGGGTTCTCAAGAGAAAAGTGACTGGAGTGACCTCCTGGTAGATGTGTGTGATAGAGACAGACAGATCAGCTTAAATCAGCCAGCGCAACTGAAAGACCTCAGAGAATTGCATTAAATTCCACAAAGGCATGCATGCTCATGATTGGACACAATCATAAGATTTCGTGGAATTCTGATCTCGTTACAAATGTCATCTAAAATGAAAAATATTTTTCAACAGTTATTGTTTTTCTTCAGGGCATCGCATCTCGTTATCGTCACTTGGTTGTCAGGAAAAATAAGTCATTGACGAGTATTTTTTGTAATTGTTGAAGAAATAAACATGGCTCTGAGACAATTCATGAATACAGGGCCTGAACTAAAAAGCACTTAATATTCTCAATTGAGCATGCTTTTAAAGACCAGTAGCATGGTTAATCTGGATTACTGAAATTGGATGCAGTATCTTGACAGTTGTAGTTGTATCTGCCGCCTTCACTCACATTTCCAGTGTCACTGAGACAGACTGTGTGCATGCCCCCCGCCGCCACCTGCACCACACCCTCAGGCAGTGTCACCAGGGCTGGCCTCTTCCTCTCCATTATGTCCTCTCCCAGACCCAGCTGTCCTACGTCCCCTTGGCCCAGCACTAGAACCAGACCCTTCTCCTCCCCATGGCTGCTGTGGGAAACTGACACTAACAGTATTGTTTAATCCAAACTGTAGTATCTTTATGAAACCGGCAAAATGAACAAGCAGAGACACTGATGAAGATTTTATTTCAAAAGGACTCATACTAGGGTGTGTTCAAGTAGTCGGCTTGACAAAGATCGAACATCTCACAATAGACTTCACATTGGCTTAATGGAGTTAGTCAGTGGCTTACCTTTAACTTTCTTAGGATCCTTTACTTCCTCTTGTTTACTTTCCTTTTGTCTCTTAGGAGCCTTCTTTGCAGGCATGGCTGCAACAGACCCTGCACAAAACTAGTGTGAGAAGACTTGGGGGAAACAAGCCTGTAGGGACAGAAAATGACTGCATTTAATATAGCAAACAGTTGTTTTAGGAAGGTCATTAGAGGAAGAACTATTCCAGATAACAGTTCCAATACTGGGGTACAATAATATTGCTGCAGTAGGATATCAGTTACAAAATAAATGTGACCTATGAAAGAGGGCAGTGTGGTTTTGGACTTGAACAGATGTCAGGGACTATCTATTATTCATTCAATGGCTAGCCTAACCAGTGCGGACAGCTGTTCCACAAGATGTACGTGCAGCGAGACTTGGACAAGAGTAGGGTGGTATGCAACGTTACAACCGAAAAGGCGCACAATAATATAGCTAGTTGTTCCCGGCTGCAAACAACCACCCTGTTAACTTTAGCCATGTGGTTGATACATGTCCCAAGAATATGGTGATGGCTATAGCTAGTACTGACCTCAATTGTCGGTACATTTGTTATACTGGTGTAACGTACATTGTTAAAGTAAATACAGAACTTAGTCAGCTAGAACTAAGCTAATGTTCGCATACAAGCGCCAGTGACTGCAATGACAACGTTAACTTATCTAGCTAACGTTAGCTGGCTAACATTTGGAAAATGTGTTTGTTTAAACCATAGTGTGTTATCATGTTCGCTATTTTAACACAAGGCTAACACTATCTAGCTACATTTTGAAAGGGAAGGCTAGCAAACATTTAACAGGAGTTGGCTAACGCTATCTGAAAGTTAGCTTGCTAGCTGATTCATTGGTACATGGATGAACATATCCGACAACACGAATCAAAATAACTAAACATCTCGCAGATAAACGGGATATACGCGTTTCCCCCCAAGTACAAATATTAAATACCGACATACTTGCCTGTACCGTGGATCACTTTGGTAGCTGACAGAGACGAAGCAACACTCGTGCGGTGTACTGTATGCTATCCCAGTCTACAACTGTTCCACACAGACCACGCCCCATCAATTTTTAAAGAGACAGCGGCCGTGTTAGACATCTGTCTTGCCTATTACTGCACACTGTATGTACTATTTAGAACGTACCGTTAAGTAAAAACGAATGCAGTCTTAACGTATGCATAGACTTGACAGAAATAGTAGCAACGGGTAAATGTTGAACTTTTGTTGCACACATACCCATTAAAAACAGTTTGACTGCAGAATCGATTATGCTGCAATGGCTGTCAGTCTGATCAAGGTCTTAAAGCTGCTACACAGAAATCGCTCCGCCATTTCCTGGTTGCTAAAATTAAAATAGTTCTAATACGTTTATGTGACAAAACAAGGACTTCTAGTGTAGATAATCATTGTACGAGCTAAACCGCTGTGAAATATATTTTCCATAACAAAAAAAATATCGTATTGTCAGCTGTTTGAAGCCGATGTACAAAACTCAAAGTAAAAGAAGCAAAAACTCATAGAAATAGCGCACATAAAATAGATCTAGCGCTTCTTAGACTTGCTTTGAATGAGAGAATGACAGATCTATAACTAATATTTCTATGTGAATTTGGTCAGTTTGCCCCAAAAGTTACATATTGCAGCTTTAAACTAGCCTGTCACTAAAACAAATACTATCGCCATCTACTGGCTGTGGTTAATCTCTACCACATACACGTGACCTCCTTTTCTTTCCTATATTAATTTCCTTCTTTCCTAGCTTCTTTTCATTACCTCTTTTCCTAACTTCCATTCCTTCTTCCTTTCCTTTCACCTACTGGTCGTGGTTGATATCTGCCACAAAAAAAAGGAAACACTTGAGTAAATGTGGGATACAAAGCATATTGATAGCAGGTGCTTCTCTAAAGGAAGCTAGGAAAGGAAAGGCAGGTAGGAAAGGAGATAAGGAAAGAGAGCGAGAAAAGGAATATAGGAAAGAAAAGGAGGAAATAAAATGAATAATTAAATTAATATAGCAAAGGTAGATAGGGATGGAGGTGAGGAAAGGGATGTAGTGAAAGAAAGGTAGCTAGGAAAAGAGAACAGAGAAAATGAGCTAGGAAAGGTAAGGAGATAAGGATAGGGAAGGGGGAGAGAACATTTAGATTGGGAAGGAAGGTAGGAAAGGAAAGAACGCTACGAAAGGAGGAAAAGGAGGAACAGAAAAGGAGAGAGGATGGGAGGACAGGAATCTAGGAAATAAAAGGAGGAGTACATATGTATGTGGTAGGTATTAAGGCTCTAAACCTAGGCCAGCTAGTGACTAAGCCTACACAGCCCAACCCTAAAGATCCTTCAAAGTCAACTCTGATTGATTGTATTTTAACGAATACCTCGGAGAAATATGTTTCTACTGGTGTCTTCGCCCCCAAGACATTAGTGACCATTGCCCAGTTGTTTGTGTTAGAGATGTGAGAATACAAAAATCTAAGCCTTGTGTCATCACAAAGAAACTTCAAAAACTTCCGTGAACAGGCTTTTTTACACAATCTTTATTTTAGTGACTTTGATTGTATGTCAGCTGTCCCTGAACCAGATTTAGCTTTGAGCCTCTTTGCAGATGTCTTCAATACTATTGTGGATAATGATAATCCCTTAAAAAAATTAAGGGTTAAAGGTAAATCTAATGCCTGGTACACTCTGGAATTATCCGAAGTCATTCATAAAAGAGATACTGGGTCGAGACCAGGAACACAGGCTTAGGCCCAGACTGGCAACTGAGGCATAGTGTCACGTTCCTGACCTTGTTTTCCTTTTGTATAGTTGTGTTTAGTGGGTCAGGACGTGAGCTGGGTGGGCAGTCTGTGTTGTTTGTTCTATGTTAAGTGTCAGTGTTAATTGACCTTGTATGGCTCTCAATCAGAGGCAGGTGGTTGACGTTTTCCTCTGATTGAGAACCATATATAGGTAGGTTGTTTCACATTGTTTGTTGTGGGTGGTTGTCTTCCGTGTCTGTGTATGTCGCACCACACGGGACTGTTTCGTTGTCGTTCGTGTATGTAGTCTGTTCCTGTTCGTGCGTTCTTCGTATATTGTAAGTTCTCAAGTCCAGGTCTGTCTACATCGTTTATTTGTTTTGTAGTTTGTTGAAGTGTTTTCGTTTTTCGTCTTTACTTTAATAAACATTATTATGTCCACATTCCACGCTGCGCTTTGGTCCAATCCCTACTCCTCCTCTTCAGACGAAGAGGAGAAGAATGACCGTTACAGAACCACCCACCAAACAAGGATCAAGCAGCGTGAGAGGAACCAGCAGCAGCGGCCAAAAAACCAGGACTCGTGGACTTGGGAGGAAATATTGGACGGAAAAGGACCCTGGGCTCAGACAGGGGAATATCGCCGCTCTTTTGAAGAGAGGGAGGCAGCTAAAGCCCAGGAGCGGTGGTATGAGGAGGCAGCAAGGAGAAGTGGCTGGAAACCCGAAAAGAAACCCCAAAAATTTCTTGGGGGGGGGGCTAAAAGGGAGTGTGGCGAAGTCAGGTAGGAGACCTGCGCCTACTCCCTGTACTTACCGTGGAGAGCGAGAGTACGGGCAGACACCGTGTTACGCAGTAGAGCGCATGGTGTTGCCTGTACGTGTGCATAGCCCGGTGCGGTACATACCAGCTCCTCGTATCGGCAGGGCCAGATTGAGGATTGAGCCGGATGTCATGAAGCCGGCCCAACACATCTGGCCACCAGTGCGTCTCCTCGGGCCGGCTTACATGGCACCAGCCTTACGCATGGTGTCCCCGGTTCGCCTACATAGCCCGGCGCACCGGTTATTCCACCTCCCCGCACTGGTCGGGCGACGGGGAGCATACAACCAGGTAAGGTTGGGCAGGCTCAGTGCTCAAGGGAGCCAGTACGCCTGCACGGTCCGGTGTTTCCGGCACCACCTCCCCGCCCCGCCCCAGCCCAGTACCACCAGTGCCAACACCACGCACCAGGCTTCCAGTGTGTCTCCAGAGCCTTGTTCCTCCTCCACGCACTCGCCCTATGGTGCGTGTCTTCAGCCCGGTACCACCAGTTCCGGCACCACGCACCAAGCCTCATGTGCGTCTCCAGAGTCCTGTGCGTCCTGTTGCTGCTCCCCGCACTAGCCCTGAGATGCGTGTCCCCAGCCCGGTACCACCAGTTCCGGCACCACGCACTAGGCCTAATGTGCGTCTCCAGGGTCCAGTATGCCCTGTTCCTTCTCCCCGCACTAGCCTGAAGGTGCGTGTCCTTAGCCCGGTACCTCCAGTTCCGGTACCACGCACCAGGCCTACAGTGCGTCTCAGCCGGCCAGAGTCTGCCGTCTGCCCAGCGGCGCCTGGTCTGCCCAACGCCGTCTGAACTGCCCGTCTGCCCAAAGCCGTCTGAACTGCCCGTCTGCCCAACGGCGCCTGAACTGCCCGTCTGCCCAACGCCGTCTGAACTGTCCGTCTGCCAAGCGCCGCATGAACTGCCCGTCTGTACTGAACCTTCAAAGCCGCCCGTCTGTACTGAGCCTTCAAAGCCACCCGTCTGCCATGAGCCTTCAGAGCCGTCCGCCAGACAGGATCAGCCAGAGCCGTCCGCCAGCCAGGATCAGCCAGAGCCGTCCGCCAGCCATGACCAGCCAGAGCCGTCCGCCAGCCATGACCAGCCAGAGCCGTCAGCCAGCCATGACCAGCCAGAGCCGTCAGCCAGCCATGACCAGCCAGAGCCGTCAGCCAGCCATGACCAGCCAGAGCCGTCAGCCAGCCATGACCAGCCAGAGCCGTCAGCCAGCCATGACCAGCCAGAGCCCAGCCATGACCAGAGCCGTCAGCCAGCCATGACCAGCCAGAGCCGTCAGCCAGCCATGACCAGCCAGAGCCGTCAGCCAGCCATGACCAGCCAGAGCCGTCAGCCAGTCCGGAGCTGCCGTCCCTCAGTCCGGAGCTGCCGTCCCTCAGTCCGGAGCTGCCGTCCCTCAGTCCGGAGCTGCCGTCCCTCATCCCGGTGCTGTCCCTTATTTTAGGTGGGTTTATTTGGAGGGTGGTCATTGGGAGGGGGATACGGAAGCGGGGAGTGACTATGGTGGTGTGGGGACAGCGTCCGTAGCCGGAGCCGCCACCGTGGACAGATGCCCACCCAAACCCTCCCCTTGAGGTTGAGTTTTGCGGCCGGAGTCCGCATCTTGGGGGGGGGGGGGGGGGGGGGGGTAATGTCACGTTCCTGACCTTGTTTTCCTTTTGTATAGTTGTGTTTAGTGGGTCAGGACGTGAGCTGGGTGGGCAGTCTGTGTTTGTTCTATGTTAAGTGTCAGTGTTAATTGACCTTGTATGGCTCTCAATCAGAGGCAGGTGGTTGACGTTTTCCTCTGATTGAGAACCATATATAGGTAGGTTGTTTCACATTGTTTGTTGTGGGTGGTTGTCTTCCGTGTCTGTGTATGTCGCACCACACGGGACTGTTTCGTTGTCGTTCGTGTATGTAGTCTGTTCCTGTTCGTGCGTTCTTCGTATATTGTAAGTTCTCAAGTCCAGGTCTGTCTACATCGTTTATTTGTTTTGTAGTTTGTTGAAGTGTTTTCGTGTTTCGTCTTTACTTTAATAAACATTATTATGTCCACATTCCATGCTGCGCTTTGGTCCAATCCCTACTCCTCCTCTTCAGACGAAGAGGAGAAGAATGACCGTTACACATAGCTGTGGGAAGAAAGTGTGCTGATGGTGCTGCAGCACCCCCCAAAAAAACGATATCAAATATATATATACTGTATTAGCTATATTGATAAATGCTATATATTATTATTTTTTATTTTTTCACAAAAGTAGTGCATTGGGCCTTTACTAGTATTAGCTACCAATGTAGACTTGGGCAACAAGGCTGGCCCCCCAAAAAATTCAGCATCTCAGCTTTGGCGAAAAGGGTAGTTGTATAATTTAGAACAGTATCTTGCAGGATTCAATAGTTGGAATTGTAAAAGTTGTTGCCCTGTTCCTTTCTCTGCAATTGTCATTCTAATGGCATCCAGAAAGAACAAAACCCTGTCCTCAAACATTTACATCAAAAGGTGAAAAGTTATGGGCAAAGACACAAAACATCCACATCAAATTAAATATTTTTCTTGATCAAATAACATGGAAAACAAACACCTTTAGTAGGGTATTAATTTACCATTCTTACAACCCACTTAATGTAAATGTACATTACTGTATTGTACATAGGCTGGTCATCTAGGTTTGTACATGTAGACTTTCCATCACCATGAAGAAAAACAATGCACAATACAGTATTTGAGTACATTGAGACAAGTAGTGGATTGTGATGATGTGGCTCAGTTGGTAGAGCATGGCGCTTGCAATGCTAGGGTTGTGGGTTCAATTCAACATGAGACCAATACGAAAATGTATGCAATTGTTCAGGATAAGAGCGACTATGGAAAAGGAATGAATGGACCATTTCAGTTTCACATCGAAATAAGTTGCATTTGCAAAGTATTTCAAGAGACTGGAAATCATATACCAAGCAAGTATTATTATTTTCCAAAAGTATTATCAGATTTGGTAGCCAATCCGTCTGTCCGTTTGTATGTGTGATCCTTGAGATCAGAGTTAAGAGTTTCCATGTTTTAATGACCCTGATCCTGTTTACAGAAGCAAATACTTTTTATGTGAAGGTAGATGCTGTATATAACAACTATTATTTTTAGATCTCAGTCTCTATTTTACTTCTACAAATATTTCAGATTGAGAAGGCCTTTATTTTTTTCTTCACCTTTCTGGAGTTGGAGTTTGCGGTGTCAGGACCGTCGTCTGCGCGCAATACCTGCTACGCGAACGCAGGTGCGCACTGAAGGCTAGGAGCGGAGAAGCGGTTATCGAATTAGAAAACCTACCTTGTTCTACACGTCTACTGGTCGTTGCACACCAGTGCTGAAATACCTCTAAAAACCGGCATTATGTATCGGTTACTGTTGCCTGCTCTTTATTCAATGCTATCCTGGATTAAACAGGCTGAATGCTTTATGCCATACAATTTGCAAGCACTCCGACGATACCATCATGTCAATACCACCAGGAACTTGGTGTCTCTCTGCAATTACATTTGTACCACTCTCAAACGCAACTGGACCTACACTTGATAGCATACTTCCAAAATCTCAAACTATTTAATGACTTTTTTTCTGTGTCGAAAGACAGTTCGTTTTATTGACAATTGTGCTGGCTCCACCAAGTCCTCACGCATTGGGCAACTGAGATATATTGTTACGCTTTTATTGATGGTAATGTGCAACCAAACCCTGGGATGGTAGATACCATGCAATCTCAACCGACTCACTAGGATTTTAAAAACACAGCAGGTTTTGGCCTCTTACATGTTTTAATGTCAGAAGTCCATTTCCAAAAATAGACATGATTAGAAAATGGGCCAAAACGACAAATGCACACGTAATGGTTTTATCAGAAACTTGGCTAAATAAATCTGTGTCAAATAACTCGATTTCTATTGATGGGTACCCGTTTTTTTTATAGAACGGATCGGATGAGTAAAGGAGGAGGGGTTGCAATTTATGTGAAATCCGAGTTTAACACCTCTGAAATTTTCTAGAATATCATAGCCAAACATTTGGAATTGCTTGCGGTTAAAGTGAACATATATAAGGACTCCCGCATCACATTAGTCGGCTGCTACAGACAGGCTTCGGGAGACGCACTTAACTCTCTGATGTCCTACACAAGCTAAATTACTCTGAATTCATTATTTAGGAGATTTGAACTGGGACATACTTACATCTGTATCGGACTCTTAAAGAACTGTGTGACTCTCTGAATCTATCTCAATTCATTAATCCGCCTACAAGACCGAATCCCAGAGCACCTTACAAATCAACGCTATTGGACATTATTCTAACGAATACCCCTCACAAATACACATCGACTGGGATATTCTGCAATGATGTCAGTGATCACTGTGCAATTGCTTGTGTTAGAAATACACAAATGACCAAAGCCAAACCCCGTTATATTTTTAAAAGACATTTTAGACAGTTTGATGATGAAGCGTTCTTACATGATCTGTGCAGTAATATTGACAGAGTAAGTCTGATTCCCGATGTTGACCCTGAATGGGACTATTTTATGACATTTGTGTCGATTTGTGATAAGCATGCCCCTCTGAGGAAATTTAGAATCAGTGGAAGGGACATAATCTCTGGTTTTCAGATAACTTCGCATAATTAATTAGAAAGATAAATATATATTGGGCTCAAGCGAGACATACAACTGCTCTTGTTGACTAGGCCTCCTTCAGAGCGCTAAGAAAAAAATGCACCAAATGGATCAGGCAGTCCAAATCAAATTACTATTTCAATGCAGTCACAGAGAACCTAAGCAACCCTACCAAGTTCTGGAAGCTAATCAAATCAGTGTCAGTTTCTAACGTATCCTCTGGCCTTCCTGACCATTTAATGATCGATTCAAATTAAGTGAAGGATAAAGCTGATATTGAAGGGTTTTTTAACAAGCACTTCATATCTGCTGGTTCAGTTTTTGATAATGGTGGGGCCCAAGATACAAATGTAAGCTCTGTTACAGTCAACTATGATATAGGCCCTCATGTGAACCATTTGAACTTTGAGCCTGTTTCTTATACTGAGGTCCATAAAGCACCAAAGGCAATAGACACTAAAAAGTCTGCAGGTCCAGACAACCTGGACCCCTACCTCTTAAAGATAGCAGCTGGTATTATTACTGAACCTGTGGCTCACATTTTCAACTTGAGTTTCTTGACCAATATCTATCCTGCATTTGTAAATCAGCTTATGTCCTCCCACTGCTAAAGGGTGGAGATCCCTCAGATGCTAATAACTATCGTCCTATCTCTAAACTCCCTATCCTGGCCAAAGTCTATGAATCCCTAGTGAACTCAGTTAAAAAACTTCTTAATTGAAAAAAACATACTAAGCGGGTTCAGTCTGGCTTTAGATCGGGGCACAGCACCACAACTGCAGCTATGGCCGTGGCAAACGACATCATTAATGCACTTGATAAAAAGCAACATTGTGCTGCTCTGTTCGTGGATTTATCAAAGGCCTCTGATTCAGCTGACCATGAAATGTTGCTAACTAGACTCAGAAACATTGGTCTCAGTAAATTGGTTTAGGAACGATCTTTCTGACAGAACACAATGTGTAAATACTGACAATTGTAGCTTTCTTGAGATTAATAGAGGTGTGCCCCAGGGTTCCATTTTAGCTCCTCTGTTGTTTTCAATTTTTATTAATGATTTGGGAAATGGGATGCAACCAGAAAAGTTACATCTATATGCAGATGATACAATTATATACTCATGTGCTCCTTCGCTGGTTCAGGCTGTTGAAGAGCTCCAGACTGCTTTTCAGTCACTTCAGGCCTCCCTTTACAGTCTCAAACTGGTCTTGAATGTACAAAAAACTAAATTCATGACCTTTACCAGAGCTAGAACTCTGCCAGAGAATGTTTGCATTGTCACATCTGGTGGCTTATCCATTGAAAAAGTGTCATCCTACAAATACCTAGGTATTTGTTTGGATGACAAGTTGTCCTTAAATAACTTTTCATGTTCAAAATTGTGCACTCTCCTCAAACAATAGCATGGTATTCTTTCACTGTAATAGTTACAGTAAATTGGACAGTGCAGTTAGATTAACAAGAATTTAAGCTTTCTGCCAATATCAGATATGTCTATGTCCTGGGAAATTTTCTTGTTTCTTACAACCTCATGCTAATCGCATTAGCCTACGTTAGCTCAACCATCCCGTGGAAGGGACACCGATCCCGAAGAAGATTTATTAAAGTTCCTGTCGGTAATCTTGTGACAAAGCTTAAATTGAAATTGGGTTTTTATTTTCGTAATAAGGCTTGCTTCCCGGTTATGGCTAGAAAGAAGCTTGTTCAGGCCACTTTTCTCTCTGTAACTGATTATGGTGACTTGTTGTATATGCACGCAACCTCCTCCATCTTACAGAGACTGGACTCTGTTTATCATGCATCCTTGCGCTTTATTACAAATGCCAAGTCACTCACCCACCATTACACCTTGTACCAAATGGTAGATTGGACCTCACTTTATATGCGCAGAAAGATACAAATGTATGTGTGCATCTACAAAGCCCTTTTGGGTAAACTCCCTCTTTACCTCTGTAGTCTGATCTCCTTCACCACCAGCAGTTACCATACCCGGTCTGCTAGGTGGTTGCTACTTAAAGTCCCCAGAACATTCACAGTATTAGGCAAGACTGCCTTCTCTTCTTGTGAACCAAACGCGTGGAATAATCTACAATCCATGCCTCATCTAGATATGTTAGTGCCACTGAACAAATTTAAAATATTGATGGGAGACTCTGTTACAGAGGAGTGTAAATGCTTTTTTTTTTAGGCTGGATCATGTTGTTGTACTGTATGTTTTAATTATGTAATGTATTGATTGTTCATGCCTTCTTGGCCAGGTCTCCCTTGAAAAAGAGACTCTGGGTCTCAATGGGCTTTTCTTGGTTAAATAAAGTTTTTTGTTTGTTTTTTTAATAACTGTTTTGTACAGATAATAATCAATCAAATGCATTTATAAAGCCCTTTTTTGCATAAGCCAATGTCACAAAGTGTTATACAGAAACCCAGCCCAAGTTACAAATGCTGGTAAAAACACATATTTTTTTCAGAAAAGTAGTGCACTGGGCCTTTACTAGTCCTGTATTCAGTGGCGATTTTTAACATGTAAATCATGGTGGGGCAAAAAAAATTAAATAATGTGTGATGCATGCCAGCAAAGCCACTTCACAACACTAAACAATACATTAATTGCACTATAAAGGCATCAAACGGTGCCCACAAACTGTTAGGGTCTACATAAAGATGTCGCAAGAGAGAGCTTTCTTTTTAGCACCATGGAGTGAATCCCTACCACCGCTACACCTGGCAGAGCCTTGTCTGGCAGCGAAACAGTTCATTCAGCCTCATTTACTGCCTTTAAAAAAACCATAGCTGATATGGCTGACTTGCTTAAACAAATGTGGTTTCTACTGACAATTGAGATGTACAAACTATGGCATAAGGGAACGACAAGCGGATAAGAGGCAATCCGTAATTTTGATTAAGAAATTAATGAGCGAGCTAGGAAGGACGTAATTGTCACGACTTCCGCCGAAGTTGGTGCCTCTCCTTGTTCGGGTGGCGTTCGGCGGTCGTCGTCACCGGCTTTCTAGCTGCCACCGATCTACGTTTCTTTTTCTATTTGTTTTGTCTTGATTGTACACACCTGGTTCCCATTACGTTATAATTATTTTCCCTATTTAACCCTCTGGTTCCCAATATGTTTTGTGCGTGTTTGTTCCTTGTTGAGTGTTATTAGACTGCTGTGTTATGGTGTGTTTTCCCTGCGTGGAATTTTATGGTTGTTTCTTTTCGAGTAAAGTACGTTATTTTACTCAGTTCTGTGTCATGCGCCTGACTCCGTCCTCAACGCTGCACACTGACACTTGACAGTAATCAATATAACTATTTGTTCAGGACTTTTGAAATGCAGTGACAGAATTCAGAACATGGGCCGTTCTTACAGTATTCTCCCTGTACACCAAGTCAGAACCGTAGGATAAATAAATAGGGCAAATAAGCAAACAATGAAAGCTCTTACAATATTCAATGATTACATTTCTCCAAAACAGGCTATAGGCTACATGAGCACCACCAAGTCAGAACAGTAAGCTAAGTTATGAGGGGAAAGGGACCAAATTATTAGGGTGAGGCACATGGGCAACTAACAGCTTACTACACAACATACACTTAGTATTACTTTCTTAGCTACAGTATACATATCTCCCTGGCGTATTACATAATTTATGCATACAATACATTTTTGAACTCACCTTGTTGTGAAGTGCTCACTTGAACAGGAAAGTGGCGCAGTGGTCCTTGTTGGCAAATTTTGTCAAACTTTCATCAAAGTCTGGCATTCTCTGGATTTATGGTGCTTTCAAGAAAACTGGCAACTCTGGAAAAAAAACAAGGTTGAATCATGACGTCAGTTATCTTCAGGTCAGAGTCCCAGAAAGAGGCCCGAGTTCCCTACTTCGAATTCCCAGTTAGAGATTGAATTTTAAAGCTCTCCCCATAGATTTTGCAGTGAGGTAGTGTCCCCATGAGTGACACAACACTGAGCCAATCACGGCGCAACTAAACATTACCAACCCCTACGCTCCGTATTTTCCGCTGGCTACCCCACCACCACAGAAAGCACTGAGCTGGGCTGAAACACCTGCATTTTGGAGCTGCCTTACTCAAGAAATCAAAAAAGAGACCATGTTTGTATGCGGCTTTATTAACTACATTTAAAAAAAAAAATTTTTTACATTGTTTGCAAACTAATATGTGACACGTATTAATGCCAAAATAACATACAAAATAATAAATATATATATATATATATATACAGAATAAATTATTATATATATTTTTTGTTGCTAAACAGTTGAACTGAATGATGGGTCGCCACTGCCTGTATTAGCAGACCAATATAGAAGTCTTCAGCCTCGGCAAAACATCTTTCTTTTCTGGATGCAAATAGGGGAAACTTGATGAATGATCAGATAAATGATACAGTAGTCAAAGCTTTTCTTTAAGGTTATTTACAGAAAAATACATGCAAGTCCTAGATGCTTTGCTAGCAATAGACAACCAGAAATCCACAGGAGCCGATAAATTGGACCCTGGTCTGCTTAAGTGTGCTGCACCCATCATTGTTCGCTCAAAAACCCATATTTGTTATTCAACATTGTTATCATGAAATATTCCAAAAGTATGGAAATCAGCTCGTGCTGCCTCTTCATAAGGGCGGGGATAGTAGTGATCTTAACAAGTGACATCAATAAGGGATCATCGCTTTCAGCTGGCTTCACCTGGTCAGTCAATGTCATGGAAAGAGCAGGTGTTCCTTATGACTTGTATACTCAGTGTATATAGAACCTTGCTTAGTAAAGGGTTCTTTAATCTCATCCAAAGAATCAAAAGGTTCTATATAGAACCCCAAAGAACCCATTTTCCTAAGAGTAGACACGTTTCATCTAGTAGAATCAAAGAGGAAGAGGCGAAGCGAGAGGTTTTACTGCCCAAAATCTATCCACAAAAATAAGCCAACAAAGTGAGGAATTTTTGTATGGAAGTTAGTAACCATGTTTAGATCCACAGTTTTTATGCGAATAAAAAGTCATACTGTATTTTCAAAAAATCACGACGTGATTTTATATAAAACGTCAACAGCTAATTCTTTCATTCGACATGGTGGGATATTTTTGTGTCAGTTAAATGTATTATGAGAGAATTGTTAGTGGAAATGCTTTTATGCACAAATATTGATATAATAACTATTAAAGTAAACTTGGAGTCATGTGATGCAATGTGTGGTCCTCCCACTATGACTTGTCGGGAGAGCGTGCAATTTATTAGACTACAGATTAAATAAATTATGAACTTCACATGGTGATGAAAGGGCAAGGTAATGAGCTTGATGCTCCTTTCCAATAATTATCGAGGGTCTTATTCTGTTGACATGATGATCGATGCTTAACTGCTGTTTGACAAATGCAAATATGAATTGCTTTTAGCCATAATAATCTCATCATGTAGACTAGCCTAACCCCACAGCCTACTCTCACTGTGTCTGTTATTGACTAGAACTCACATGCCAAGACCAGAGTAGGCACGTTTGCTATTTAAAACCTGTTGAGGACAGAGGGCACTGTTTTCACTTTGGGGGAAAATCGTGCCCAATTTAAACGGCCTCGTACTCAATTCTTGCTCGTACAATATGCATATTATTATTACTATTGGATAGAAAACACTCTCTAGTTTCTAAAACCGTTTGAATTATATCTGTGAGTAAAACAGAACTCATTTTGCAGCAAACTTCCTGACAGGAAGTGGAAAATCTGAAATCGATGCTCTGTTCTAGGGCCTGCCTATAAATGGCCTTCATATATATCAGTATACATGCACTTCATACACCTTCCACTAGATGTCGACAGGCAGTGAGAGAAGAAATGGAGTGTATAACTTGATCTGGGGTCGAATAAAAGCTCTCGGCATGACGTGTCACCAGTTTTCTGTTTTCTGGAGAGCGCGTGAAGGGACCTGGTTTTGCCTTCTGAAAAGCTGCCGTTATAGACGACTAATATCTCCGGCTTTGATTTTATTTGATACATGTGACAATATCATCGTAAAGTATGTTTTTTCAATATAGTTTTATTAGATTATTGAAATTTATTTGGGACGTTAGGCGTGTTGCGTTGTGTGCCTTTGTTCAGGAAGGAGAGCTTCGCGCTACTTTGCTAGCTTTCCGTGCTAATTGACTGGAGAAGAGGACATTCTAAAACCAAACAACGATTGTTCTGGACAAAGGACCCCTTGTACAACATTCTGATGAAAGATCATCAAAAGTAGGACCCATTTTATGATGCTATTTCATATATCTGTCGAACATGTGAAATAGTCGTTTGCGCCCAGATTTTGGGTACTCTCTCGCTATAACTAAGCTGGATGTCGTAATGAAGTTATTTTTAGAATTCTAACACGGCGATTGCATTAAGAACTAGTGTATCTATCATTTCCTATACAACATGTATTTTCTAGTAACGTTTATGAATAGTTATTTGGTCAGAATAGTTGAGTGTCATAAAAATATCCGCACATTCTGGGAAAAAGATGCTACGTTAGCACAATGTATAACCACTGATTTCAGCTCTAAATATGCACATTTTCGAACAAAACATAAGTGTATGTATAACCTGATGTTATAGGACTGTCATCTGATGAAGGTTTATGAAGGTTAGTGAAAATTAATATCTTTTGCTGGTTTATTCCCTATCGCTAACGTGCCTATTGCTATCGCTAACGTGCCTTGATGAATGAATGCGGTAGTGTGGTAGGCTATTGTAGTAAGCTAATATAATGCTATATTGTGTTTTTGCTGTAAAACACTTGGCTGGATTCACAAGATGTTTGTCTTTAATTTGCTGTACACCATCGATTTTTCAGAAATGTTTTATGATGAGTATTTAGGTATTTGACGTTGGTGTCTGTAATTACTCTGGCTGCTTCGGTTCTATTTCTGACGGTAGCTGTGATGGTAGCTGCAATGTAAAACTGATTTATACCTCAAATATGCACATTTTTCGAACAAAACATAGATTTATTGTATAATGCAACAGTTTTTGTGATCTGTAGAGTGGAAATTGCACTGGAAACACATTGAACTTTAGAGTTTTTTTCCGTACATGAAAACTGAAGCAAATTCTTTTGGGGTGTGCACTATGTCATTTTTATTCACACCAAGTCCGTTAGGACACACCACTGGTGGGAAAATGCCCATCTTTTCTTTATACAGATTTTAGAACGCATGAAAATCTGCCTCCAATTGGATGGAAACCTAGCTAATGAGATAGTGTCGAATTTGGTCAACAAAATGTTTTATTGATAATTTGCATCTAAGGCTTATTCGATTGAATACAAGTTTCGTAATGGTCAGGTTGTTACGAATGCACTGATATAAGTGGACGCATTTGGCATTTCAGCAAAGTTGTCAGAGATGGATGAAGGACTCATTATGGATATACATTGCCATTAATGGGCTTCCACCATTTTAATGTAGTCAACTGGGTGGGTTTTCGCCAGGTAGCCCAGCGGTTAAGAGCGTTGGGCCAGTAACCGAAAGGTCACTGGTTTGAATCACAGAGCCGGCAAGGTGGAAAAATCTGCCATTCTGCCCTTGAGCAAATCAGTTAACCCCCAACAACAACTGCTCCCCTGGCGCCGATGACGTCGATTAAGGCAGCCACCCACACCTCTCTGATTCAGAGGGGTTGGGTTAAATGCGGAAGACACATTTCAGTTGAATACATTCAGTTGTGCAACTGACTTGGTATCCCCTTTCCCTTTCCTATGAATTGGGCGCATCAGCCAATGAAGAAGAAAAATGTACTACTTTAAAATGGAGATGGCATGGGCTGCGCCATTGTGGCTGTCACAGACGCTATGATGGCATGGATTGTGTTGGTTAATTTCTTTACTATCAAATGAGGAGAAGCAAACTTATCACACAAGTCAGAGTAATACTTAAACTAAATCTTTATTCACTTATTAATAAAGGAGCAGGTCAATACAACACACACATATTAAGTGAATCGATTGAGTGCTCTACGATAATGATGGCTGGTCGACGAATCACCCTCAGATGATTTGTTGAGAGCCCCGAGACAAAGGTACACAGGTCTTATATAGGCAAGATACTCCCCCTTCAGTCTACATGACGAACAACAGATGTATGGAATGGGTCACAAGGTTAAGATTTTCATGAAAGTTACTTATAATTCCCAGCAGACAGTATCTGCTGTAAAAACTGTTCTCATTGTGTAGAAACCAGGGTCTGGCCCCAAGCCATCTCTCCCTGGTACCTTATAGAACAGAAACATTAACTCATGGTCTGGAATGCGGTATCACCCAAAGATATCGTAAATTTGCTGTCAGTGTTAAATCTCTCAGAGGCCCTCTTTCAGTTCACACAGACACAATAGAGTTATAAGTGCATAAAACAACCATTTGATGCAATTACAGTATTATAACATCATGTTGCAAATTTGCTCTCACAAGATACAAAGATGAGTCCTCTATCTATCTCTATGGTCTGTTGTTCACATGCGTATCTGCCCTCTCATTGGCTAGAATGGTTCCACCTGATCTCGCCTCCACCTGTCTGTCTTCCATGTCTGAGAACATGTATTTCCATTGTTAGAGCAGTCAGTCGAATATCTTGTCAATATAATAGACAACCTTTGTAAGAATTCAGTGCACACTATTGAGGAAGAGAATGGTATTTCAAGACCCACCTGTGTCTGACAACAGCTGATAATCAGCTGAGGGGATGCACTGTCAATAGTATCCAGCTGCAGCAGCCTGTGACTAAAACTAGCCTGTCACTAAAACCAATACTATTGCCATCTACTGACCATGGTTAATCCCTACAACAAACATGTGAACTCCTTTTCTTTCCTCTAACCCTTTCCTCCATTCATAGTTTCCTTTCCTTCTTCCTTTCCTCTCTACTGGCCGTGGTTTATTTTGTTATTTTATTTAACCTTTATTTTGACAGGGAAGATATATTGAGACCCTACAGTAGGTCTCTTTTCCAAATGTACCCTGTATAATACATTATAAAAATACACGTTATACACTCATACATACATACATACATACAGTTGAAGTCAGAAGTTTACATACTCTTAGGTTGGAGTCATTAAAACTCGTTTTTCAACCACTCCACACATTTTTTGTTAACAAACTATAGTTTTGGCAAGTCAGTTAGGACATCTACTGTGTGCATGACACAAGTAATTTTTCCAACAATTGTTTACAGAAAGATTATTTCACTGTATCACAATTCCAGTGGGTCAGAAGTTTACATACACTAAGTTGACTGTGCCTCTAAACAGCTTGGAAAATTCCAGAAAATGATGTCATGGCGTTAGAAGCTTCTGATAGGCTAATTGACATCATTTGAGTCAATCGGATGTGTACCTGTGGATGTATTTCAAGGCCTACCTTCAAACTCAATGCCTCTTTGCTTGACATCATGGGAAATCAAAAGAAATCAGTCAAGACCTCAGGAAAAAAATTGTAGACCTTCACAAGTCTAGTTCATCCTTGGGAGCAATTTCCAAATGCCTGAAGGTACCACGTTAATCTGTACAAACAATAGTACGCAAGTATAAACACCATGGGACCACGCAGCTGTTATACCGCTACAGTAAAACTAGTCCTATATCGACATAACCTGAAAGGCTGCTCAGCAAGGAAGAAGCCACTGCTCCAAAACCATCATAAAAAAAGCCAGACTACAGTTTGCAACTGCACATGGGGACAAAGATCGTACTTTTGGGAGAAATGTCCTCTGGTCTGATGAAACAAAAATAGAACTGTTTGGCCATAATGACCATCATTTTGTTTGGAGGAAAAAGGGGGATGCTAGCAAGCCGAAGAACACCATCCCAACCGTGAAGCATGGGGGTGGCAACATGTTGTGGGGGTGCTTTGCTGCAGGAGGGACTGGTGCACTTCACAAAATAGATGGCATCATAAGGCAGGAAAACTATGTGGATATATTGAAGCAACATCTCAAGACATCAGTCAGGAAGTTAAAGCTTGGTCGTAATTGGGTCTTCCAAATGGACAATGACCCCAAGCATACTTCCAAAGTTGTGGCAAAATGGCTTAAGGACAACAAAGTCAAGGTATTGGAGTGACCATCACGAAGCCCTGACCTCAATCCCATAGAAAATTTGTGGGCAGAACTGTAAAAGCGTGTGCGAGCAAGGAGGCCTACAAACCTGACTCCGTTACACCAACTCTGTCAGGAGGAATGAGCCAAAATTCACCCATCTTATTGTGGGAAACTTGTGGAAGGCTACTCGAAACATTTGACCCAAGTTAAACAATTTAAAGGCAATGCTACCAAATACTAATTGAGTGTATGTAAACTTCTGACCCACTGGGAATGTGATGAAAGAAATAAAAGCTGAAATAAATAATTCTCTATTATTCTGACATTTCACATTCTTAAAATAAAGTGGTGATCCTAACCGACCTAAGACAGGGAATTTTTACTAGGATTAAATGTCAGGAATTGTGAAACTGAGTTTAAATGTATTTGGCTAAGGTGTATGTAAACTTCCGACTTCAACTGTATACCCTCCACCACACTACTGCATAACATCGAGTTCACATCTAGTCAGAACTAGGAGACTGATATTTTTGACTTGCAAACTGGTTGTAGTTAATCACGTGCCGTGTTCAACAAATTATCCCCCCCAACGATAACATTGACTTAAACGATAACATTGACTTACATCGTTGTGCAACATCATGGGTAAACTCTGGCTATCGTCTTTCATCTCGAAAAAGTGGATTTTTACTGTTGTGGGCGTTTAAAGGCCCAGCTTGTCAAAATTTTATCAGCTGATGAAACAAACACTAGAGTGAAAAAACATGTTCAGTGTCATTTCCTGATAGTTGCTATCTACACAGGACCTTCTAATCAGCAGGTTTGCATGAGTGGGAGATTCAGCTTTCGATGGTGACATCACCATGCAGTAAATTGGTTAATAGACCAATAACAAAGAGAGTTCCAAACCTCTGCCAATAAGAGCTAGTTTTCAGTTTTCCCCTCCTTACCCAGATAATAGCTAGATTTCCATGAAATTGGAGACACATTTTCATGTGAATATCTAAAATACGCATCATGAAAATATGCACATTTTCCCAACAGAGGTGTTTCCACCAAGCTGACCTGCTGCAAATTTTGGCAGCATTTATAAAATTGTTCCAAAACTTCCTGTTTCCATCACACGTTGTGATTTTTTTTATACGGTATGACTTACTCGCATAAAAACTGGATGGAAACGTGATTAGTCCTTGCAAAAATGTTCTTGCTTGAGAAATATTGTTTTGCTAGAAAGTAATTTTTTTAAACTATTTTAATGGAAATATACTACAGTAAGGTACTAGTTACCCAGAAATTATTATTATTATTTTTAAATATTAACTAGTCCAGATCAACTTGTAGGTTCTTGTGATTCAGCTATATGCCTGAATCCCAGGTGAATTAGATATTGTCCCATTCATTTGGAATTACAGGATTTAGCTGGATCTTCACTATTGAAGATGGGAGGTGGGACGGGGACGCTATCTAAATTAGGCAATTCATTCTGGAGTGAACAATCCCTTTACCCTGCACGCATATATTTATTCACATAAGTGAGCTATTAATGCTGCATTCAAGTGCTAGTCGGAAGTAGGAAACTCAAAGATGTTAGACTTGCTAATTGTTTGAACGCGGCACGTGTAACTGCAAACAGTTAGCAAGTGGAATTTTTTTAGTTTCCTTGTTCCGACTAGCACGTGAACGCGGCATAAGTCCAACAACAAGACTCAAAGAGTGATTTAAGGTTTTTAATTATAGGTGACTATTTACAGGCAGTTACTAAAATTCCAAATTTCGTAAAAAAACGAAGTAAAACCGAACACTTAAAGATTCCCATTGTTGCAGTGTTTAATCATACAGTAATATTTTGTGCTTAGAAAAATAGCAACCTATAATACTATTATAGTTAACATTTATTTTCAAATAATAAGGAAGAACAATATATACACAACAGTAACCTAAATGCATCTGTACATTAAAGGACTCTGTAATCTACTGGCCAGAATACAACGCATGTAACATTTCTCCAGATAAAAAAGTATTTTCCTGCCGAAATGATTCCCTGTCAACCGTAAAATCCACTAATTGTGTTTTTTTCATCAAATCCTGATCTACGCTAACTGCACTTTGATACATTCTGTAAAGATTTATAACATTTTAACTTTTGTTTTATTTAAGATGCCATCATCATAATCTTAGCATTTCAAAACAGCTATTATTTGCAGCATTGCATGGTTTGACCTATGTAGAGAAGTACAAAAAACACAAATAAAAAAGCGTAAATTAAAAAAAGTGTTGATTCAATAATTGCACTGTGTGTTGTTGGCTCATGCAGCGAAATGAAGAAATCTGTGATATGAAAAAACAGCATTCTACTGTCAGCATGGGGATCAGTCTGGCAAAAAAAATTACGAAACAAATAAAAAAAAGAATAGCACACCAACTACCTCCTCATTGTGTTCTTTCCTATGACTAGTTAAAGCTCAAATGCTCACCCCACGTCACAGCCAAATATAAATACAGGCAAGGCAGGGTAGCTGTTAAGAACGTTGGGCCAGTAACCAATAGTTCGCTGGTTCGAATCCCCAAGCGGACTAGGTGAAAAATCTGCCGGTGTGCCCTTGAGCAAGGCACTTAACCCTAAGTGCTCCTGTAAGTCGCTCTGGATGAGCGTCTGCTAAATGATTCAAATGTAAAAATGCACACTATAAAACAGGTTCAAATAAAAGCAGTAATTTCTGATGTGATCAAAATATTATGCATTACAGTTGTCATTATTAGAACTCTCAAGTTTCAGTCTAAGAAATAACAGAAATCTATACACAAGTACACAAAAATCCCAGAGCTTTTCCAGTTTTGGGAATGGCAAATCCCACAGTCGTCTTCCTCCTTATTCTCTTTCTGCAGCTTCGTCTCTAACATTTATTATTAATGTGTTTATTATTGTAGCTGTCATTATTATGACTATTATTACTGTAATGTTATTACATTTACATCTCTGCAACATGGGTTAACTGTGCCATACAGAGTAAAACCAGAAAAAAGGCAACATCGAAAGAGGTGGCAAAAGGTCGTTGTCAGTGGAACCCTGAAGGATAACACACATCTGCAGAGTGGCTCCTAGTCAGCCCTCTCGGTCAAGCCCCTCTGCCACCTCTTCACTTTGTTGGCACTTGGTACCCCCTACTGTCCGATAGAAATACTGCATCTGGTCCTCAGTCCCCCTGTTTTCCGTTCAGTCAATTCCAGGGCCTTCCTTGATGATCTGTACAGTACATTCAGCAACATAAAAGGGAAGTCTGTTTAGGGAGCACCAAGACCCCGCGACTCCTCTCCAGAGACTCTGCCGGCCACTGGTTAAGTAAGTGCTTTCCAGCATGGGGTGGATGCTAAGGCCGGTGGAACCTAAAGAAAAGAACATCAATGATAATTTGATCAATCACAACAACTCAACATATCAAAAAGGTATTTTCCAAGGCTGTAAGAGCAGCCAATTAAAGGGATCGAAACAAATGTCTTGGTATGTTAATGCAAGATCTATATTATGTAATTGTGTATATACAGTGGGGCAAAAAAGTATTTAGTCAGCCACCAATTGTGCAAGTTCTCCCACTTAAAAAGATGAGAGAGGCCTGTAATGTTCATCATAGGTACACTTCAACTATGACAGACAAAATGAGAAAAAAAAAATCCAGATAATCACATTGTAGGATTTTTAATGAATTTATTTGCAAATTATGGTGGAAAATAAGTATTTGGTCAATAACAAAAGTTTATCTCAATACTTTGTTATATACCCTGTGTTGGCAATGACAGAGGTCAAACGTTTTCTGTAAGTCTTCACAAGGTTTTCACACACTGTTGCTGGTATTTTGGCCCATTCCTCCATGCAGATCTCCTCTAGAGCAGTGATGTTTTGGGGCTGTTGCTGGGCAACACGGACTTTCAACTCCCTCCAAAGATTTTCTATGGGGTTGAGATCTGGAGACTGGCTAGGCCACTCCAGGACCTTGAAATGCTTCTTACGAAGCCACTCCTTCGTTGCCCGGGCGGTGTGTTTGGGATCATTGTCATGCTGAAAGACCCAGCCACGTTTCATCTTCAATGCCCTTGCTGATGGAAGGAGGTTTTCACTCAAAATCTCACGATACATGGCCCCATTCATTCTGTCCTTTACACGGATCAGTCGTCCTGGTCCCTTTGCAGAAAAACAGCCCCAAAGCATGATGTTTCCATCCCCATGCTTCACAGTAGGTATGGTGTTCTTTGGATGCAACTCAGCATTCTTTGTCCTCCAAACACGACGAGTTGAGTTTTTACCAAAAAGTTATATTTTGGTTTCATCTGACCATATGACATTCTCCCAATCTTCTTCTGGATCATCCAAATGCTCTCTAGCAAACTTCAGACGGGCCTGGACATGTACTGGCTTAAGCAGGGGGACACGTCTGGCACTGCAGGATTTGAGTCCCTGGCCGCGTAGTGTGTTACTGATGGTAGGCTTTGTTACTTTGGTCCCAGCTCTCTGCAGGTCATTCACTAGGTCCCCCCGTGTGGTTCTGGGATTTTTGCTCACCGTTCTTGTGATCATTTTGACCCCACGGGGTGAGATCTTGCGTGGAGCCCCAGATCGAGGGAGATTATCAGTGGTCTTGTATGTCTTCCATTTCCTAATAATTGCTCCCACAGTTGATTTCTTCAAACCAAGCTGCTTACCTATTGCAGATTCAGTCTTCCCAGCCTGGTGCAGGTCTACAATTTTGTTTCTGGTGTCTTTTGACAGCTCTTTGGTCTTGGCCATAGTGGAGTTTGGAGTGTGACTGTTTGAGGTTGTGGACAGGTGTCTTTTATACTGATAACAAGTTCAAACAGGTGCCATTAATACAGGTAACGAGTGGAGGACAGAGGAGCCTCTTAAAGAAGAAGTTACAGGTCTGTGAGAGCCAGAAATCTTGCTTGTTTGTAGGTGACCAAATACTTATTTTCCACCATAATTTGCAAATAAATTCATCAAAAATCCTACAATGTGATTTTCTGGATTTTTTCCCTCATTTTGTATGTCACTTTGAAGTGTACCTATGATGAAAATTACAGGCCTCTCTCATCTTTTTAAGTGGGAGAACTTGCACAATTGGTGGCTGACTAAATACTTTTTTGCCCCACTGTAACTTCATGTTGTCCATAGGCTGAGGAAGTACCTTGTATAGATCCTACTGTCTTCATGAACCTCCATTTCAGAGCTCTTAAAGTCATTGAGCTCCTTCCGAATGGCAGCCTGGACGAAGGTGGGAAAGTTAATACAGTTAAGACTTGCATAAGAGAGCATCTAACTGCTAAAGTAAAGACTGAAATATATACTTCCATTACTGGGCAATAAGATATACTGGTGTCAATAAGTAAGTGCATTGACAGCTGATTGTACCTTGTCGGCGGGTGTTAGCTTGGTCCAGGGCTTGTCCGCTCGCCGATCGTAATCATTGGCTGTGGTGACCTCCACATACTCGTGGAAGCGCAGGATCTTTCTGGCCTGTAGCTCAGCAACCGTGGGCCTCTGACTCAGCTAGAGGAGGAGTTAAATGAAGAGTTTAAAGGGATGACGCCCTTTATCTATTTCCCCAGAGTCAGATGAATTTGTGTTCTGTATGAAAGAAGTTAGAGGTAGTTTTGAAAGCCAAAATGGTATCCACAAGTTCATCTTTATCTGGGGAAGTAGATAAAGGGCCTCATTGCCAGTCTCCCTTGAAGAAGACTACCTTCTCTCAGCTTGTTTTATATCAATTCACTCGTTAATCCTCTGTACGTAAATGTTCTGTTAAATGAGAGAAATATATTATTACAGGTAACAGTAGTGCGTGTGTGTGTCACTGGTCTTACCTTCCTGGTGAGTCTACGTTTGATCTCTCGGACCTCCGCCTGCCTGTCTACCTGGTTCTTGGCTGGAAAGGAGAGAGTCAAGCCAATGTTTAGAACCCTGTACAGACATGAACCAAATTGTGCAATTGCTGTCTATTTCACAAAAATAGGATTTTACAATGGGATTTAATAAAGGTACTAGGTACAAATACACAAGTACACCGACTGAGATAAAAAAAATCTAATCCACGTTGATAAGAAGTGGCCTCATGCTCTTGGAATGTGGCCTCATTTATATAAATAACAAGAATCCTTACTGAGAGAGAAATACCAGTGGGGATTGAGCTGTGATTAGGTGAAAACCTAGGCCCCATTCTAATTCCATAAAAGTGCATTATTCCTTCCTCCCTTCCTTTAAGTTCTCTGATTAGACATGATCGGACGGGTGAAGGCAAGCGCTCCATGCCTCCACCACAAAGTTTTCACCGGTCAGAAAAAATGTGATGGGGAGTAGGAAAGACTTACGTTGAAGGATGTTTCTCTGCTCCAGCTCCTCTGCACTGGGTCTCTGGCTGAGACGCCTAGAGGATAGAAGTTCACATCAACCTTGTGTTAGATTTGGTGTGTGTATATGTGGAGAGAAGAGGAAAGAGCGAGAAGAAAACGATAGTGAGACTGTGTGGCTTTATCTATTACCTTGTGAGTGCAGAGCCTATTTGTGTGCGTATGGCCTCCCATTGCTCCCTGCTCTGCCATGTCAGCCCTGTTGACCCTTGGTGTGTGTGACCTGGTGTGTGTCCCGGAGTGCGTCGTTCGGTGTGACAGCTGGACTTGTCCTCTCGAGCATGTTTCTCTGGGGCGTGTCGGTTACTCAGTTTCAAAGCTAACGTGTCTTTCCTTCTGACCCTGCTGGCCAAAGCACCTGAACAAGAACCACAGAGAGATGTAGTCAGGTATACAAAGATATACAATACCAGTCCAAAGTTTGAACACACCTACTCATGCATAATCAGTGCTCTAACTCCCCCTTGCGCTGGTCTGGAGCAATGAAGTAGTGACGCAGGGTACCGTACTAAACCACAAATTACCTCTAAATCCGGCAGCATAATCGCAAAACATTTAGTGGAGCAACCACTGTAGGTGTGTCCAAACTTTTGACTGGTACTGTGTAGGTATCCTGTGTGTCTCAATTGGTAAGAGTGCAGTGCTAACAATGCCAAATCGGGGGTAAATTTCCACAGGGATTATAGTCACATACAAAAAGTATGCGCTCACTCTACTGTAAGTCACTTCTAATATGCCACCGAGTCTGCTAGGTGGCATATTTATTTTGACAGTATTTTAAAGACGCTGCTGTATCTGAGTATAAATGTTTATCCATAACCCAATTCAAGTGAGACAGAGATACATACTGGGTGGAGGCTCATCTTCCTCATCCTCGTCTGAATTTTCATCTTTATAGAGCACTGGCCCGTCCGAGTCGCTGTCTTCCCTTTGCAGGTCCTGCTCTTCTTCCTCCTCCTCCTCCTCACTGCTGTTGGGCCCCTCGGGGATGACGTTGATGCAGGGCTCTCCCACCATGCACCTCCTGCTTCGTGGCTCCAGCTCTGGCTGGGGAAGCTCCCCATCGTACTCCTCCTCTTCATCATCATCATCATTATCATCATCTTCATCGTCATCCTCCTCAGAGTAGTCATCCTCAGCCCTGATAGAGAGAGGAGGGAAAGAGAGAGAAATGGAGCGATGGAGATCAGATGAGTTTTCAACAGAAATAGGAAAAGCCGCCAGTCACATATTATTGACGGAGCTGATAATAAATAATTGGCATCACAGAAACATTGTGTGGCTAGATTCATTCATAAGTCCTAGACAAGGTCTTGCCAACTTTACACCTAATGTTTGAGGTGTGTGTTTTACTCAAGTCTAGAACATTGATGAAATATCCACAGGACTCACAGTTTCAGAGGCTGGATGCTGACGGCTAGGGGCCGGCCGCGGTCCCCCTGGTACTCGGGCGGCGTCTCAAAGAGCAGGGAGTGGGCTGAACGCTGGGAGCCGTCGGGATGTGGCTGGGCCTGGCCGGGGCTGGACAGGGCCCTCTGGATCATGATGTGCAGGGGGACGGGGGCCGGACGCTGGGGGGGCTCACTGGTGGGGCTGGGGGGGTCAAAGAGCAAGGGCTGGGGGATGGGATGTTGGTAGGAGTGCTGGTGGTGGAGGTAGTGAGCGTGCAGATGCTGGCGGGAGGGAGAAGGGGGGATGTAGTTGGGTAAGGGCGGGGACGGGGGAGGCATCTGGAAGCCGACTGAGTGGTTATGATGGTCCTCAGGAGATAGCAGGGAGGGGGAGGGGGTGGGGACCGACTGGGTGGACGCAGAGGGGTCCTCCGGGTTGCGCTTTGTGACAGGGGTGGTCCTCTTGGGGGGCATCGGTGGGGAGGGCTTAGTTGGCACAAGGCTGGTACCGGCCTGGGTGAGGTTGCCTGTGGGATTGAGAAACACAGTTTATTGAAGGTGTCACACACACTGATAAAAACACATGTTCACTTACTTTATTAACCTAAATCTGGGCTTTCAACTGCGGATCAAGTGAGTGCACATGCTTGTTTACGTCTCCATTTACATGTAAGATCAAGCCCAAGTAACATGGGTGAGTGCACATGAATGGATATACACACCCAGATCACATGACTGAGTCCACATGAATGCATAGATCCACAAACCCAGGTCACATGAGTGCATCCGACAGGGTCTTACATTACAAACGGGTGCATGTGGCCATCAAGGTTACAGTGAGTACACATGCTCTAGAACACACACAGATCATACACAAATTGATTTGGCCAGTATGCATCCATCGCTTCTTAGCATCTCTGAACTGAGAATTATGAAAAAAAACCTGTTCAACCAAGCTGGAATAGACATTTTGCGATTGCATGCAAACCTTTAAATATGTAAGCTTGATGCAGTTGCTGACGGATGTGTCAGCATGAAATAGCATTATAATACAAAGCCATGGACACATACTGCATTGGAGTACAATAGATCACAGCAGCAGACCGATTTAAGCGCCAGACATGAAGCATGCAGTATACTGGATTGGACTATAACATCTGCTTTAAACAGAGTCAAGCCCTTCATCTGCCCTTCTCTCCTTTCTTGCTCCAGAGCAGATGTGTGGATTAGCCTTTATGGGGCAGCCTTGTCTGCGCTGCGCAGCCACAGCTAGCCATCATGGGAGACTCAGTTACTCCCCCATTCACATGCCAGAGGTGGTAGTACACATATGGTGCTCAGACACCCACATACACCCACTTAAACCCACTTACACACACACCTCACTCTCATTTACCCTTACGTGGCATGATCATAAGAGAGCACTCAATCCAGGCCGTTATAGGTTAGTCCAGCAGTGGCATCCAGGTAGCATTTGGCATGAGGCATTTCAAGTCAGGATGATGCAATATGATGACGCAGGTGACCAGAAGGTTGACGTAAACAGGGGGGGCATACAGCCACACACACACAACGCAGGCTCGGGAAGACGTTAGAGAGACAGGGTGGGCACCATTGCTGCGTCGATGCCAGTGAAGAGGGGCATTGGTGGGCATCCTTTGTTTTACCTGACCGCAGGCCTCTGCCGTCCCGCCGACACAGGTAGACAGGGAGGGACAGGTAGACGTCATAGTCGCCCTCGCGTTTCCAGCAGGACCAGTAAAGGGGCAGTTGGGAGTCATTCTGGTTCACACCCCCCTGTAGAGTGGAGGCTGGCGGGGGACGAGAGGTACGACACGCAGGCCTTCAGCTCTCATATAGGCTGGCTGAATGTATACAGTGTGTATAAGGTGACCAGACGTCCCTGATTTACAGGGACAGTCCCCAACTTTAGTGGCCTGTCCCCGGCTAGAGCTGTCCCTGAAAATATCCCCGATTATCCCTCAGAAAGAAAGATGCAACTGTGAAGTTACATTGAGGTTGATATTTCAATAATCAAAATGCTGTATCCAGTCAGATTTGCATGTACAAATTGTCTCTCCCTGTACCAAACTTGTTTGACCATTCATGAGAACGTTTGATCATTGATACAAACATGTAACCACCGCATGAACAACCATGCCCACCAGGGCCCTCATTTATCAATGTTGCGTAGAAAAGCTTCTAAATTTACTCGTACAAATACAAAAAAGTTGGTATTTATCAATCGCTCGTATGCTTGATTTACAGACACCTGTAAGTAGGCCTTGATAAATCAGACACGTTCTAAAACACTCTGCTAGTGCACGTGAAGTCTCATTTACATAAATAACCGCCCTAAATAACAATTTATGGTCACAAACCTTCCCTTCAAATCTGCAAGAAATGTCACTAATTTTTGTCCGCCAACATGGAGAAATCAAAGAAAACAAAGAAAAAAAACATCAGAAATATAACTTTTCATCACCGAAGTGGAAGATATAAGTGTAACAGGAGAAGGGTAGAGTGACTCTTCACTGTCTGCTATTGTCCAGCGCATTGGCAGCATAATTGGAGAGACCTCAGTGTCTGGCATCATTTGTGAAGGTGATACTGAGGACCCTCTCCCAGACCCTGAAGGAATACCAGACACATCAACTGCTGGTAAGTCAAGCTTTATTTTCGCAACCATATTCAGACATGGCCCACATCTAAATATTTTTTCTTGACAATAAATATAACAAAATAAATGTAACAAAATGAATATAACCAAAATTACAAAACATGAAATCTTTACAGACGTGGGTGATTTGCCTGACCCCTCAGCCATCCCCAGGCCTACAAGAAGGGTGTCCTCTTTGGCAAGCGCTTCAGCTGTGCCGCATATTTTGACTGACGCAGTCCTGAAACAACGAGATCAATACATCAATTCTTAGATTCAAACAGCAGATGGAGGATGTATGCAACGGCCTGAGAGACAAATACTGGTGCAATGTAAATATGTTTTCCTTGTCGATTTGATTACAATATTTGGAAGAACAGATACCTAAAACCTTTGTGTGATATTGACTCTTGTCCTCAGTGCCAGAGCTATGGGTGGTGGGAAACACTCCCTGTCAGGCATGGGCTCATCGAGTCTGGGTGGATCATTCAGTGTAATGCCAATTTTGATTGCAATGTTGTGGAGCACACTGCAATCCTTGACAATGTAGCAAACCTAAAAAGGAATTTGCACATTGTATTACATTCACGTAATGGCATTTGAAGGCACATCATTTCAGCGGCAAATCTTGCTAGCGGCAAATCTTCAGCGGCAAATCTTACAGTGTGCCTCCTGTCCCTGACAAGTACAGCCAACACCCTTTCAGCAGGCCTATGGTGCGCTCCACTGTTCTTCTGCGTACGTGGGCTTGGTTGTACCCTGCCTCTTGTTGGTTTGAGGGGTTTGTGAGGGGAGTCATCAGCCATGTTTTTAATGGGTAGCCCCGGTCTCCTGCAATTATGAACACAACATTCAGATATTGTTTCCCAGTAGAGGTCTAACATGGCAAATAAAACATAAGTCACTTACCAATAAGCCATCCATCCCCAACAGCTCCTTCCTGGAGGTTAAGGCCGACTGAACTGTTCTGCACAATGAATGAATCATGTGTCTCACCTGGCCATTTGGCCACTACATTCAACAAAGCCAAATGTGAATCACAGATGACCTGCACATTGACAGAATGGAAACCTTTTCTGTTGACGATGTTGAATTTGCTCAATGATGGTGCTTTAATTGCGATGTGGGTGCAGCCAATTGCTCCAATGACATTGGGAAATCCAGCTATGGTATGGAAATCCCTTTTCACTCTGGCCTGTTGCACAGCAGTGTACAGAAACTGTATGTATTGTGGGGTCAATTAAATAATGCCATGAAGGACTGCAGGCAATAGTCGGCTCATGGTTGGTTGGGAAATGCCAGACCGATCCGCAATATCCCGTTGGAATGTTCCAGTGGCCAAAAATCCCAGGGTGGAGAGGACTTGGGTACGCACTGGGATGGCATTGGTGCGTTTCGTCTCCCTTTCTAATACTGGAGAGAGTTGGTTGCAGAGATACAATAAAATATGCCTTGGAAAACAAAATCTACTAATAAGCCAAGCGTCGCTCTCAGCAAAAAAAACTGCACACTCACTGAAAACACGCTCCCTGCGTAATGCAGCTTGTGCCAGATCCTCCAGCAATGCAAGATTTGTTGTTTTGAACAAGTCACAAATGCTCAGTGTTGCCTTTTATGTTATTTAACTGGTTTAACTAAATTGCCTTCAACCTTACATTCAACTCTTTCTAATTGACTTTATTATTCAATTAGGCTGAAATGGTTTCATGTTTATGAATTCGATAGCATCCTGAGAAAACGATTAGTAACGTAAGTGTCTATAAAAGAAATACATGAATAAACTATTCATGTATTATCTTTTTTCTTCATAGTTTATAATTTGGTCCAGTATGTCAATCCTTCCTCCACCATTTGGCAGATGGTATTTCATTAGCAGTTTGACTTTTCTACCACAAGGTGCTGTGTGTACACATGGTCAGAGGTGTGCTTAAATGTACGCACATTCTCAAGTATATCATGTCAGATTGTCAGAATAATAGTAGAGATAATTATTTATTTCAGCTTTTATTTCTTTCATCACATTCCCAGTGGGTCAGAAGTTTACATACACTCAATTAGTATTTGGTAGCATTGCCTTTAAATTGTTTAACTTGGGTCAAATGTTTCGAGTAGCCTTCCACAAGTTTCCCACAATAAGATGGGTGAATTTTGGCTCATTCCTCCTGACAGAGCTGGTGTAACGGAGTCAGGTTTGTAGGCCTCCTTGCTCGCACACGCTTTTACAGTTCTGCCCACAAATTTTCTATGGGATTGAGGTCAGGGCTTCGTGATGGTCACTCCAATACCTTGACTTTGTTGTCCTTAAGCCATTTTGCCACAACTTTGGAAGTATGCTTGGGGTCATTGTCCATTTGGAAGACCCAATTGCGACCAAGCTTTAACTTCCTGACTGATGTCTTGAGATGTTGCTTCAATATATCCACATAGTTTTCCTGCCTCATGATGCCATCTATTTTGTGAAGTGCACCAGTCCCTCCTGTAGCAACATGATGCTGCCACCCCGATCCTTCACGGTTGGGATAGTGTCCTTCAGCTTGCAAGCCTCCCCCTTTTTCCTCCAAACATAACGATGGTCATTATGGCCAAACAGTTCTATTTTTGTTTCATCAGACCAGAGGACATTTCTCCCAAAAGTACAATCTTTGTCCCCATGTGCAGTTGCAAACCGTAGTCTGGCTTTTGTATGGCGGTTTTGGAGCAGTGGCTTCTTCCTTGCTGAGCAATGTCGATATAGGACTCGTTTTACTGTGGCTATAGATACTTTTGTACCTGTTTCCTCCAGCATCTTCACAAGGTCCTTTGCTGTTGTTCTGGGATTGATTTACACTTTTCGCACCAAAGTAAGTTCATCTCTAGGAAACAGAACGTGTCTCCTTCCTGAGCGGTATGACGGCTGCGTGGTCCCATGGTGTTTATACTTGCGTACTATTGTTTGTACAGATGAACGTGGTACCTTCAGGCATTTGGAAATTGCTCCCAAGGATGAACCAGACTTGTGGAGGTCTACAATTTGTTTTCCTAAGGTCTTGGCTGATTTCTTTTAATTTCCCATGATGTCAAGCAAAGAGGCATTGAGTTTGAAGGTAGGCCTTGAAATACATCCACAGGTACACCTCCAATTGACTCAAGTGATGTCAATTAGCCTATCAGAAGCTTCTAAAGTCATGACATAATTTTCTGGAATTTTCCAAGCGGTTTAAAGGCACAGTTAACTTAGTGTATGTACATTTCTGAGCCACTGGAAGTGAAATAATCTGTCTGTAAACAATTGTTGGAAAAATTACTTGTGTCATGCACAAAACTATAGTTTGTTAACAAGACATTTTTGGAGTGTTTGAAAAACAAGTTTTAATGACTCCAATCTAACTTCCGACTTCAACTAAGTACAAATTGTTGAATCCCACACCTTGCTTAGAAATTATAGAAATGATCACACGCATGTTTTACAAACATTTCTGTTCGTATGCAACATTGATAAATGAGGGCCCAGGCTACTAAACAGGTGATTGTAAAATGACTAGCCTAAGAAAACTGTGGAGGGGTAATCAATGTCTGTGTTATAATTAATACAGGTATTTGAATGGAATATTTCGAAAATTCATAGTTAACAATAGTTCCATGCCATTGTTTTTTCTACATTTTTGCACAACTAGCCCCATATAAAAAAATCCCAGATTTTAATTTCCAATATCTGGTCACCATAACTACACATACACTAGGGTGATGTTCATTAGGGCACACCGTAGCACACCATTTTAAAAACAGTCCAGGTAGTCCTTCCTGGTTTCAGACATTTTTTAAAACGTGTGGTGTCTAATGAACACGACCAAGGTGGATATGCTTACACTGAACGCACTACCAGCACCCAGAAGAAGAGGGTCTGTGTAATTAGAGTGTTACGCTAAGTGTCTGAGGGGCTTGTCTGGGCTGTGAGAGGGGCACCAAGTGGGGAAAGTGAAGAGAGGAAATCAAAACTCCTTCCGTTTCGGGCCCTCTAGGTTAGCCGTTGGAAGTAATCACTCTGTACCTAGCTAACTGTTAGGAATATTCCTAACTAACTAGTGGAATACCTTTGAAATACCTTTGAAAACAGTCACTACAGGCTCAGCTAGCATTCATATACAGTTTGATATGTTTCAACAACAGCTGGGGAAGCAATGATTGCATATTCAGTACCATGCCGGATGAGATTTTAAATCTACAAAACCTACAAGTATCCCATATCTTTTCCCAGGAGTTTATGATAACCTTGGTTTGAACATTACCTAACAAAATGCACTGGCTAAAATGAATTGTAGACAATAACTGAACGTATTGTAATTCTACCAAATTAAGAATGCAGAAAGTTTATCAACGAAGCAACTTCTTAATGTCATTTCTCCTTCCTGCTACATGACTACATCATGAAAAGCCCCCATTTTTCAGAGTATTCTATGCCCCATTTTTTAACATATCCGACATGGTTTAATACATCGGAATTGTTTACATAATATGACAGCTGAAATGTCTACACACATTCTAGAACGTACATATGAAATAGCTTGACAGACTATAGATGGCGAACAGGTGACAAACGAGCGCACGGCAAATGACTTCCAAGCCTACTAGCTCCAGGCTAAACCAACCAACCAACCTACATGTAATAATGATACAGGAATTATATACAAAAAATGTGTTTAAACAGTCCTAAGGAAATAGGCGTATCAGATCTCAAAGAGAACAACAGTGAATAAAGTCAGACTCCCCTGACGAGAAATGCCCCTGGTAAAAACAAAAACAACAATATTGTCTTCGCATGGAGCTGAGCAGCAGCAGGCTCAGAGCCACCAGAGTCAGTGGGGTCCTGGGAGAGTACAATGCCAGGGAAAATCTGCTCTGCTGCTGCTGTCTAAAATAGTTCAGTCTTATTAAGTCATCGGCTGGGGAACAGCTGCTGGAGCCGCAGGGATAACATCATTATAAGGATGAGAGTGGCAAAGTGTGTGTGTGTGTGTGTGTGTGTGTCTGTGTGTGTGTGTGTGTGTGTGTGTGTGTGTGTGTGTGTGTGTGAGAGAATGGGTGCAACGTGCACACGTGTTCCTTGTAGTAACCCCTATGCATGTAACATGAGTCTTCTGCAGACATGTATGCATATGACACGTGACTAGAAGTTACACGTGGAAGCTCCACTGATTGTGCATGTGCTCACGTGCACATGAGTGAATGTGTGTGTGCATTGATGCAAGCTGCACCTGGTCTCCCCTGGCATCTCATTGGCTAATTCTGTCATTCTGTGATTAAACAGGCCCCTACTACTACAACCACCACAACTAGTACTACTACTCACCCAACATGGCAGCATTAACGCCCCTGTTGACAGGCTTGGGCAGGGGGAGGGGTGGCTGCTTGGTCGCCTGGGGGGTGGAGGATGGAGCAAGGGACACTATTGCTGAAGATTGGGTGTTGGCGCCTGCAGAGGAGACAGTTCGGGCAGGCTTTGCAACTGCAGAGGAAGAAGAGGAGGAGGAAGAGTATGTGGTTGCAGGGTGGTTGGATAGGGTGTGGGGTGAGGGTGACCCTTCGCTGCCGGGCTTGGGGGTGGAGCTCATCAGCCACTTGGGGGGCATAACGGACTGTTTGGGTGGCAGCGACTCTCGGAGAGTATCCCGCAGCGAATCTGGGTCAGGAACAAAATGGCTATCTGATTCTGCAAAACACACAGCACACAAGACATATGTTACATAACATACATGTGTTAAAGAGCACTATACATTTAATAACTAATCATCATCATAAGAGACACATGGGCGCATTCGTGTCAAAGACCGTACACAAAGCAACTCGCTACACACTGCTAGGCTTTTTGGAGCGTGTTTGTTTCTTTCAATAATGGAAAAGATACTATCTCATCACATTATGCATCTCCCTAAAAAACATAAATGTTTCAGTCTTGGGTTGGAGCACTGAGACAATTTGTGCCATTCACTCAGCCACTCTAGTGTGTGTGTGTGTGTGTGTGTGTGTGTGTGTGCGTGTGTCGGTGTGTATTGTCATTATCAGGGGATCAGCTGTGTAGACAAACAGTGCTGTAATTACCAAACCCCCTCCCCCCTCCCCCCATTCCCCTAACCCTGCTTCTTATCCCACGCCATTTCTCAAAGCTGAAGTTTATTTATAGACAAGTCTTTATCACATGCTGATTTCACAGAGAAAAGAGGAAACACAGAAGGTATTCACACTCCTTGACTTTTTTCAAATGTTGTTGTGTTACAAAGTGGGATTAAAATGTGTCCTTTTTTTGTCAATGATCTACACAAAATGCTCAATGTCAAAGTGGAAAAAAAAGTAAATTGTTTTTATTTATTTTTATTTATGAAAATAAATCCGCAATATATCTTCATTAGATAAGTATTCAACCCCTTGAGTCAATACATGTTAGAATCACCTTTGGCAGCAATTACAGCTCTGACACTCTTAAGAGCTTAGCATACCTGGATGGGACAATATTTGCCCATTATACTTTAAAAAATATTCAAGCTCTGTCAAGTTGAACATTGCTAGACAGTCATTTCCAAGTCTCGCCATAGAGCCAATTTAAGTCAAAACTGTAACTAGGCCACTCAGGTACATTCAATGTTGTCTTAGTAAGCAACCCCAGTGTATATTTTGGCCTTGTGTTTTAGGTAATTGTCCTGATGAAAGGTGAATTTGTCTCAGTCATGACGTGGCCCTTTCTGGGTGTAGATAGTGGCTTCCCCCTCTCTCACTCTCTCCTACACCCAGGTTCTATTATCTCAGGTCGTAAATTCCTGGTGGAGACTCTCTTCCCCTTTTCATGCAGATAGAGAGACCACAGAGTGAACAAAGGATTTCACGTGGCCGAACTCCTAAATCCCCAAAATGGGAAAATGAAACTATATGTCCACTTGTGAGAATGTGGGAAGGGTCAATGGACACTTAAGGGACAGTTATGTTGAGTGTGTTTCATTTGGTGACTTCATGGAGTACAGGAAACACACATTACTAATCTGAATGCGTACATTTCTCAATTATGGTGTTTGCATCTAATTCTTGTATAAAATGAATGAGTAAAGATGAAACTCTTTGTGAAATAATGTAATGTGATGTTAACCTTTCATTTTGATAGAATTGTATTCCCTGTCCCTGTTTAACTAGTCAGCGGCCACGCCCCCGTGAGCGCAGACATGATCTGGCGTCATGGAACCGCCTTTTCTACTGTTACGAATAAAAGCCCCTCCTAAGAAAATCCTCTTCAGACTAAGCAAACCCACAGTGTGAGCTTTGATTGCGAATAGTTAAGACCACGCATACCTCGGTGTAAGCTGAGGTGGCACAGGTTTGAGTACCAAGATTAGAAAACGATACCATGTGGAGCATTGGCTACACGCCTGGAAATTGTTAAATTCTGAGACTATCGATCCCTATAGAATAAGAGCAAATCTTAGATACAAATTACTAGTCTGCAGCTAGAAATTATGTAAACTTGGGATGCGAATACCGACAACCGCCGAAACATCTACTCTAAGAACAAAGGACGCCTGATGTATCCATTACAACCGACATTATCAGGAGCCGCCGATAGAGCTACCACCATGAGTAACCAGAGACTCTCTGATGAACTGACTCTCCCGCAGACGGACTGATGATTCCAACAGAGAAGATCACAACGACATATGGGCGTAAATATATATTGATTGCAATTATTCCCAAATGAGTGAGCGTTCATGTGCGAAGGATTAGCATTTCAATGTATATAATTATAGACTGTGTAATGAATCCATTTTGTCTTTCCCGCTCTTTCTCAGTTCACACCCCCTTCCCTTTGTCCACCAAGCCGTCATATCGGTTTAGCCCACTAGGGAATCTTCCCTATCATTGTTAGTAACCAATATCTACGGTTTGTTTGTTTATGCATTTCTGTGATTATTTAGTTAGTTAGTAAATAAATGATTAAGCAAATTGGTGTATGGATGATTTATAGTAAAGGCTGGGTTTGTGCAGATAACCAACAATTTACGACATTCAGATGACTGGTGTGAGGTAAAGAATAATTCATTAATAGAAGACTAATTGATCATATATTAAAATATCTGAAGAGTTATATTCTGAAAATTATAACTTTGTAATCTGAAGATTTTCCATGGTGCCCTGACTTCCTAGTTAATTAAATTTACATGATTAGTTTAATCAATTGAAAATATGAAGAGTGGTACTCCGTGGTGTGTTGTGTTGGATTACAGGTTTCCTGTACAAGCTACCTTCTTTGCATTCTGTAATTTATGTTAGTATTGTGGAGTAACTACAATGTTGTTGAGCCATCCTCAGTTATCTCCTATCGCAGTCATTAAACTCTAAACTCTGTAACAGTTTCCTTTCTCTCTGGCAACTTAGTTGGGAAGGGTGCCTGTATCTTTGTAGTGACTTATTTAAGCTTGCCATTACAAAAGGGTTGAACATTTATTGACGCAAGACTTTTCAGCTTTTCATTTATTATTAATTTGTAAACACTTCTAAAAACATATTTCCACTTTGACATTATGGGGTATTGTGTGTAGATCAGTGACACAAAATCTAAATTGAATAAATTAAAAATTCTGCCTGTAACAACTAATGTGGAAAAAGTCATGGGTGTGAAAACTTTCTGAAGGCACTTGTAGGTCAGAGAAAACCGAGGGAGAGAGAAAAGGGGAGAAAAGGAGAGGGGGAGAGGGATGAAATGGAAGTGTCAGGAGTGAGAGAGAAAATAGACAATAGAGGGAGAGAGAGAGAAAGAGAAAGCGAGAAGATTAAGATAAATCAGGAACAGCATAATATCGAAAAGAAACAGCAGACACTAAATGGCATTTAGCTCAGTGTGTAATAGCTGGAATGGTATCAATTAGCTTTAGCTCTTCAGCAGGGTTACGGTTGAGCTGAGAGGCATTAGCTTTTAAGGGCAGGAATGGTTAAAACGATAGTGCCGCATTAATTACGAAAGGAGGAGAGGATGAGCTATTCCCTCTATTCCCTTCTGTTCCTGAATAAGACGCATAGCTGGAGCAGGACTCAGGGGAGCAAAGAGGCTCCGAGACTTCTGTCTATATCTGGGCCCAAACCAGAGGACTGAAGAGGAGGAAGACTGACTGGAAGGAGGGAGGGAGGGGGGCAGTCAGAAAACCAGGCTCCAGGTAGAAATTGCCTTTATGCAAAGATCTAGGATCAGCTGATCCTTTTCAAATGTAGGGTAGTAGGGGGTAAACACAAACCTTAGATCAGTGTCTAGGGACAGCTTCACCCTACTCCACAGAATAAGGGTGTGTGTGTGTCAAATCAAATTTGATTGGTTGCATACACATATTTAGCAGATGTTATTGCGTGTGTAGCGAAATGCTTGTGTTCCTAGCTCCAACAGTGCAGTAATATCTAACAAATCACAACAATACATACAAATCTAAAAGTAAAAGAATGTGCCAGTGTTAATAGCTCACCTCTACGGGCCCTTCCCTCCTCTGCGGACGCGTGCCGGGGGAGGGTGGGCTTCCATGCTGTCTCAGCGGGGCGACTCCTCCTTCCGTCCTCTGATGGCGCCTTCTGCAGGCCCGGCCGCTTTTCTCCGTCAGAAGGGTGTAGTCTGCCCCCACGTCTACCCTCCTCCTGTCCCATCCCCTGCACCTGGCCCATCATCTGGCCCTGCCAGACCATGTTCGACTTCCCCTCCCCCTGGGACAGTCCTCCTCCACCTCCTCGCCGTCCCTCCTCCTGATGTCCGGAGCCTCTGCGGCCACCCTGGTCCCCATGGCGGTCTACGTCCGGGGGGAAGCGGACCCTGCGGTCCTCTGGCTGGGGCAGCCAGGCTGGGTTAATCTTAAAGTCTGAGGGGTTCATCCCAGAGTCTGAGGGGGGTCTTGTCTGGTTCTCCTGCCCTCTGCCCCCTCCACCACCTCCACCCACGGGCAGGGTGTGGCCATTCTTCACGTAGGGCTGTTTGGGGCTGTGAGGATCGTCCCCTTCTGTCACAAAAATGGATACAAGCAGTGAGACTTTCCATACAGAGACAATCATCACTCACACATGAGAAGATCTATAAACTACACTACTTTGAGTCGCCAACCAAGTGTGAGGGAGGGGTTAGCCAGAAATCTAACAAAGCCATCATCTCTACTCAAAATGTTCTGCATATTTGAGTATAAATGGTCAAATTTAATTGGCTTGTTGAAATAGGGCACAGGATGGACTTTTGGATTTGTTCCCTCGGTGCATCTGGACATGATTTCGCAGCCCTATTCAGAATGTAAGGTTTGAGAAAGGTGTCCTAACTGCCAACAGCTCTGGAACAGAGCTCTGCCCATGGAGTGAAATATGTTTAATAAACGGGCCTCTGCAACACTGATGCCGGCAGAGTAAAAGCACAGAACACACTGACTTTAAAAGCTATTTCGCTGCAGGGTGCAATTCGTTCCACTTTCCCCAGCTCAAGAAAAACGATATGTCATTTTCTTACCAAAATATACAGTTATACTGTTTAAAAGGGAGCATGAGAGTGAATTTGCCTTTCTTCAACTGCCATTGAGTGTGCTGAATTTGAAGCTGTTACTGTCATCGACAGTAATGCTGTCTGTGTAGGTGTGATAGCCCTGGACTTTCGTCTGATAAAGATAAAGTCATTTTCAATTTGCTCCCTCCCCCTTGGCTGCCCTAACCCTTAAATGTTTGCAGATCTGAAGGGTCTGGATAGGTATATGTAGGGTAGTGGTGGAGCGTCCACCATGTTGCTTACACTTTACATATATCAAATCATTTTTTTTTGTCACATGCGCCGAATACAACAGGTGTAGACCTTACAGTGAAATGCTTACTTACAAGCCCTTAACCAACAATGCAGTTTTAAGAAAATCTCTAAAAAACTAAATGATAAGAATAAAAACTAAATAAAGAGCAGCAGTAAATAACAATAGCGGGGCTATATACAGGGGGTACCGGTACAGAGTCAATGTGTCATTGTGCGGGGGGTACCGGTGTCGAGGTTATTATGTACATGTAGGTAGAGTTATTAAAGAATAGATAATAACATTCTCACATAGGTGTTCCATTTGTCCAGGTGGGAAAGGGCAGTGTGGCGTGCAAAAGAGATTGCATCATCTGTGGATCTGTTGGTGCGGTATGCAAATTGGAGTGAGTCTAGGGTTTCTGGGATAATGGTGTTGATGTGAGCCATGACCAGCCTTTCAAAGCATTTCATGGCTACAGAAGTGAGTGCTACGGGTCGGTAGTCATTTAGGCAGGTTACCTTACTGTTCTTGGGCACAGGGACTACAGTGGTCTGCTTGAAACATGTTGGTATTGCAGACTTGGACAGGGAGAGGTTGAAAATGTCATTGAAGACACTTGCCAGTTGGTCAGCGCATGCTCGGAGTACACGTCCTGGTAATCCGTCTGGCCCAGCGGCCTTGTGAATGTTGACCTGTTTAAAGGTCTTACTCACATCAGCTGTGGAGAGCGTGATCACACAGTCATCCGGAACAGCTGATGCTCTCATGCATGTTTCAGTGTTACTTGCCTCGTAGCGAGCATAGAAGTTATTTAGCTCGTCTGGTAGGCTCGTGTCACTGGGCAGCTCTCGGCTGTGCTTCCCTTTGTAGTCTGTAATAGTTTGCAAGTTTCTGGATGAGCGTTTTCCTGTTTGCTTATGGCGGAATACAGCTCATTGAGCGCGGTTTTCGTGCCAGCCTCGGTCTGTGGTGGTATGTAGACAGCTACGAAAAATTCAGATGAAAACTCTCTAGGTAGATAGTGTGGTCTACAGCTTATCATGAGATACAAGCGAGCAAAACCCTGAGACTTCCTTAGATATTGTGCACCAGCTATTATTTACAAATATGCATAGGCCCACGCCCCGTGTCTTACCAGAGGCTGCTGTTCTGCCGATAGAGTGTATAACCCGCCAGCTCTATGGTCTTAATGTCGTCGTTCAGCCACGACTCGGTGAAACATAAGATACAGTTTTTAAATGTCCCGTTGGTAAGATATACGTGCTTTCAGCTCCTCCTATTTATTTTCCAGCGATTGAACGTTAGCTAGCAGAACGGAAGGCAAGGGCAGATTAGCCACTCGTCGCCTGACCCTCACAAGGCATCCTGATTTCTTTCCGTGAAACCTACGTTTACTTTTCCAGCGAATCACGGGGATCTGGGCATGGTCGGGTGTCCGTAGTATATCCCTCGCGTCCGACTCGACCAATTTGAGGTGAGTATTCCCAGTTCTGATGTCCAGAAGCTCTTCGGTCATAAGAGACTGTAGCAGCAACATTATGTACAAAAAAGTTACGAACAACGCGAAAAAACTAACAAAATAGCATGGTTGGTTAAGAGCCGATAAGACGGCAGCCCTGCCCTTCGGCGCCATCTTTCGCCCTCCGGCGCAATCTTTCGCCAAACATTCAAAGTTTAGGGGCAAGTGGAAGGGTTAGTGAGCCAACTGGAACTGGCTGATTGAGTCATGTGGGGATCAGGTGAGTGAGTGACATCACCAGTGGCAGCACTCTTACCATTCTCCGGGAGCTCCTTCAGCACTCCCTGTTCTATAAGCTCCTGCCTCGGTCGCCTCATCGACATCTTTCTCTCCAGAACTGCCGTCAACACACAGAATTTAAGCCAGTGCGTTAATGCACTGATGTTTTTTTTCAGATTTCTTCCAGATAGCATATAAAACCAAAGATAATACTTCAAATTTTAGTGTCATTTCACGTTCCAGAAGTCAAAGATGTAAGTTTACAGATCTTCAAATAAAAATGATTTAATTCTAACCACTATAACAATCGTCTTGTTAAAGCAGACTGAACTTGATACACTGGAAAACTGGCCATATCAGCAGGAGACAGGAAAACACACTGAAAAGGCGTTTGATAAAGACTGAATGCAACACATAAAAACTAACAAACACAATGAAACCGGAAGACAAACCTTCTGAAGTTTCTGTAAACTTCTCGCTGCTTTTCTTCTTCCTCCACTTCCATGGTTTGAAGATCTTGCCAAGGGTAGAGAACTTGCCCTTGCCCTTGCATGGGAGAGGGGTGCTGTCCCCATCTCCCTCCGTCGTGGTGTGCAGGTGGTCAACTTCATCAACTGGAGAAATGGCGTCAGAGAGACAAGAATAGAGAGTCAAGAAACACTGTTGAAATATGACAACCACAACTGGGCATCTGCAACATAACAACAGCAGAGAGCAGAGGTAACCCTTGCCCAGACATTTTTACAGTAGCCTAGCTGAGCTCTAACTCAGGCGAGCAAAACCTTGTGCACCAGCTGCTGTTTAGCCTGGCCCATGCACTCTGAGTAAAGTGTAGTTTTAGAACATTAACCTATAGCCTAACTGAGATAGACTGACACCCATATGCACACAGAGTAAAGTGCAGAGGAACATTAGCCTAGCTATGCTAGCCTGACACCCATATGCACCGTGATTAAAGAACATGGGAGGGCCAGGCTCATTAGGAAGGCTATTAACATTTACATTACATTTAAGTCATTTAGCAGACGCTCTTATCCAGAGCGACTTACAAATTGGAAAGTTCATACATATTCATCCTGGTCCCCCCGTGGGAATTGAACCCTGGTCCCCCCGTGGGAATTGAACCCACAACCCTGGCGTTGCAAGCGCCATGCTCTACCAACTGAGCCACACGGGACCACCATTAACATTAGCTCAGAGCTCTGGGACTGTGTGTGCTTTGGCAGGGTGATGGTGAAAGCGCATGTACTCCTCCACACATTCACAACCAAGTAACCAACAGTTATGAGATGGGAGAGTCCCTCTTGCACTAGCCTCCATCTATAGCTTCCCACAGTCAAGAGTCTCACATTCCTCCCCTTGGGAGAATATTGTTATAAGCCTTTCAACACCAACAGGCTACGTGGAAGCACACAGACACACATTGCACTCTTTATGCTTTTTCACTAACAATGTGGAGTCATACACCTTTAAAAAATATTTGGAGGTAGGACTCTCTCTTTGGCCTGAGTGAGTCTCTCTCCGAGACACGTACAGACATCCAGCTGCCATGGTAACAGCTCAGGTGATTGACAGGCTGACTGACAAGGTGCTGAGCTTCACATCTCTGTGAGCCAGGTTCCTCTAAGGTTGAGGTATTAATTCAGCAGACATAATATTTACCGTGTAGAAGGGCTGGGGCAAAACAACCAACCAGTCCCACAAACACAGGATGTCCTGACAATAACACTGCCCCAGCAATTCGGTTCACACAACAACGCACGCTTAAAAAACGCTATAATATTTGCCAGCTGCTGATGGGCAGATGTAATAATACTATACAATACCTTCCTTCAAAACACCAGAAGTGGATGTAGAGGAAACATGTCAAAAGGTGGAAATGGGCACCAAAGCAGGGTCGTGGAGGTTATATTACAGAGCTAGTCACCTGGGTGAGAGGTCAGGGTCCAGCTTCCATGGTGGTGGGACTTGAGGCAGCATGCCATGAGGAAGCAGAAGGTTGTGTTCAAAAACCCAAACACTTGTCCCTAGTCGATCACAACACCCTAGGTAGGGAGGGGCGGGGGTTGGCTGTGACAGCGCAGAGACCCACAGAAGGCTGCTAAGTCACATACGGACAAAACATCAAAGTCCAGAGGCCAGGTCCAAACCATGTACATCCATCTCCTCGGGAAGTTACAAAAACCAGTGGATTCAGTTCATGATGTCCAAAGAATGAGTTGCTAAACGCAGTTGTCTGTAACACATACACTCCCCTGGTTCTCCTACACACAGACACAGCAGCCTCTGGCAGAACGGTTTGCCTCTGACAAGGAGAGCAGGCAGGCAGGCAGGTTAGTTAAAATCCACTCAAGCAGGATAAATGCTGGCTGTGCTGGGCCGACACACTCCAGATCCACAGTGGGTTGACTGACTGATACTACCAGAAACACAAGGCAGCACATTCACTCCATTCAGCTGGTAGCAAGAAATACAGTTGATCTTATCCCGGAGATTCGAAAGGTGACCAAATGGATCCTTCCTATACCCATTTTCTTGTCAAAAGCGTGCCTGAAGAGTGAGTGGAGGTCCGGTGTGTGTAGGCTGTCTGCAGCTGTGTGACTCGGACAGAGGAAAGGGGGGAGGGGGTCTGGGAAACAACGGAGGAAACGGCACTCCACCCTGATCCTTACTGTGACAGAGAACAAAGTCAACCTCCACCACTCACACATCTTACTGTACTGGACATGGAAACAGAGAGCCTGTTTCAACTGTAGGCTATACTGTAGGCTATAAAGCACACAGGACATAATATTAAGTGATAATGCCAGAGAAGGCGGTATATTGGCAGGGGTGTTAGCAAATTGTGCCAATATATCCTTCAAAACACCGGCTTCGAGGGCATTATCACTTTTATACAACAGGTTACCAACATATTCAAATAATGATTGACATATTTTCATTAAAAACATTATTTTGATGAATTTATTCATACCATTTCATCCTTCCACAAGATATAGTCCTGACACAAATCTAGGGTTGCTACCAGTGGCGTGCCGTGGGCCTGGGCCTTCAGTGAGGTCCTACACAGTCCCACTTGAATGAATCCACCTCTTATTACCATCATTATGATGCCATGGCTCTAGACACTATACATTTAGACAGAAACCCAGTATAACCAGGCGTTGCGTCACCTTGAAATTGACATTTTTATTCAGAGAATTGCAGGGGAAGAGTACAATACAGTACAGTTCAACTAATAGGCAAGAACATAGTCGAGTGCAACAGAGTTATATTAATATTCTTCTTCTATCCATTTCTGGTCCACAAACTTTGAGCTTTAAGTCCCAAAAAAATAAAATACAGTGTGTTCACTAAACAGCGCATTGTCGCACCCAAAGCAGTTTCACCATGATGATAGACACATAACTATTCACTGAAAATAAAAGAAAGAAAACAAATAATTTGCAACATAGGCTATTTGCCATTTTATTTTGTTAATATATAGGCTATTTAATATTAACGAAATAAAATGCGAAACATACATACACATTTAATAAAAAATAAAATGCATTGTATGCCTACTCACCAAAGACTGATTATTTGAACACAAAATCCTTCCTCCTTTCTTTCCTCAAGAAGACTTCAATGACTCTGTTGTACAGTCTATCTGTGCGTTTTAGTTCCACCAATAAGTCCTTTTCTATCGACATGGAGGCTAATGCTGAAAGCCAAGTCTGTCCAGTAGCATTTCTGGAATACGTTTTGATTCGCTTTAAGGCCGAGAATGACCGCTCGACAGAAGCCGTGGACACAGGGATAGTCACTGTCACACATGCCTTAAGGAAATCAAGGAGATCAGAGGGACTTTTCCCTTCAAAATCAGTCATAGCATACATTTCAGTCAGTTCTGTTTTTAGCTTGGATAGGTCGAACAGTGTTCCCTGACTCTCTGTTAAGCTGGAGAAGTCTGTTTGCGGGAATTTTTTCCGGTAGGTCTGAATGTGCTGGGGGTCCAGGAGGGAGAGAAACATACATTTTTCGTGGTCTTGAAACCTGTTTCGTATCTGGCAAAGAATGTTGTCCAGAATATTGCTGTGGAGTTGTTGGTAGTATGTGCGAGGGTCTCCTTGTGCTGGGCCTCTGGGTTCGCTGGGTGAACTTGAGATGCGCGCTGTGTCATCGTAGATTTGACTGAATCTGCGCCTCTCTCGCTCAATTGTGTCACAAAACTCGTTCACCCTTGTCAGGCAGAATTGTACATCCAAAGTTTGTTTCTGTAGAATTCCAAAAAGCACATCCGAATAATTAAAAATCCCATTGAATGTTTCAAGCAAAAAACAAAACTCAAAATCATCCAAACGTGCATTAAATCCATCAGCCATAAGCACAGTATCCCCGTCATGGTCATCATGATGTTCCAGTAAGTGGTTAAACAGCTCCTTTAGGGCAACTCTCTTTTCAAAGACTGCATTGACCAATCTAGATGTATATTGCCACCTCGTTGGTGCAACCTTAGGAAGACGACGCTTGCAGATGTCAACGAGCAGTTGCGTGCGCTTAGGGGATCGTGAGAAAAATGCTGTAAGGCCATTGAGGTTGGCAAAGAAGACCTTGCATTCTTTAAGCTTTGAGGCTCCTTGAGACAGTACTAAATTTAGTCGATGTGCATAGCAGTGAATGAATAAGGCCATCGGTGCCCTCTCCTTAACTTTAGCCTGCACCCCATTGAGTCCAGATGCCATGACTGCTGCGCCATCAAAACACTGTGCCACAACTTTATCCAGACTACATTCATTTTCCTCCAAGAAACGGAAAATCATAGCGGCAATGTCATCAGCTCGCTTGCCGCTTGTCACATCTTCAAATCGGATGAATCGCTCCTTGACTCCTGTGTCCGTCACATAACGCAGGACGAGTGCGAGCTGTGCTGCATTTCCCACATCTGTTGTCTCGTCCACCATAACAGCAACAAAGGGAGCTTTTTTAATCTCCATTTTGATCTCTTCTCCCATCACTTCAGCAATAGCATAAATTAGGTCATTTTGTATTTTGCCTGACGTCCCAATGAACACTTTGTTAGTGGACAGGTGGTATTGTAAATCTGTGTTGCTTTCAGAAAGAAAAGAAAGAAGCTCCACGTAGTTCCCTTTGTTTGTGGAGTCAGCACTTTCATCGTGTCCCCTAAATGAAAGTTCCTGTTTACCCAAAAACATGACACAATCAATGAGTCTTTTCAATATTTCCCTATTTTTCTTCACCTTTTCATTGTGCAGCTCCGTTGCCCTGCGCGCTTGTTCGTTGAGCTGTAGATCCACTCGGGTGTCCCCAAAAGTTTTCAAAAGCACCATTGCTTGTAAGTGCCCAGCCGTACTTTGGTGTCTCGTTGCTGCCTTGGTTAGACAACTCAAGTTTGCAAAGCCAGTGTGGCTCCAAACACCAAATCGATCACTTGCAAATAATAGGCATTCCCAGCAGTACAGTTTGCAGTGCTTCTCGGAGCCTGTGAGCCATTGATAGCGCTCGTAGTTGGAACTTTGAAAGTGGCGAACGAACCCCTTTCCCGCCTGTGACAGGCTTTGTAGCGTCGGCGTCGGGCGACCTCTCCTTATAATGTCTAACTTTTCTTGAAAAGTTAGTCTTGAGAATGGCGTTATAATTATATCCTCGACCAAATCGATATCTTCTCCTCCTTCCGCCATTGTGGGTTGAAAAAACAGCTTAGTAGTACGCAAATTAATTTGTTTATCAAATTCAGTTTCCTAGTTCTGAGGTTCTGCATAGACCTGCCCATAGGACCTGCCTCTCAATATTGGTAATCCAATCAAAAGACGTGCACGCACTACGCCTGCTAGCTGGCTCCTGTGTAACACTGGAGCCAGCCAGCAGGCGTACAATAGCCAACTCTAAAGCTGATTGGTTGACACTAAATTTTCATTTCCATTCACTTTAAGCTACAAGCGCCCGCACTGTTAATTCTGAAGGCCTGAGGGCAGATTTTAGACCCCTGGCAACACATGATGGCTGAATATGATTGGATAAAAGATCTAACATAAAGACCAGCCCTCCAAATCTCAACCTGGGGCTGGAAGCAGTGCAACCAAGAGGAAAGCTATGAAATGAAGAGTATAACTCTTACTCTGGGGAATAATTTAATACATATTTGTGGGAAAATATATTTTAAATTTTTTTATATTCTGATTATGTTTAGGCCAGCATAGAAGGCCTTGCTGGCCCTGACGGCCCACCACTGGTTGCTACCCAAGCTGGCTGGTCGTTCGTTCTATCGGTTCGGTTGCTAGAGACGCGATCCAGTTGTTCAGTCTTTTTGTTCTGTAAGGTTTACACAAATCTCTGCTGTTGAAAACTAAATGTTAGAGTAAAAGAAAAGTGAGATAATGTCTAGATGCTTTTTATAATGGAGATCAAGTTTATATGCTGGGCTGACAGTGGATTGTGCAGTCAGATGGAACAGAGTAAATAGGCATTTTAACATCATAGATTTAGCCGGTGGTAATTTGTGGAATAGACACCGGCTGGAATGCGGTTTTTACCAATCAGTATTAAGGATTAGACCCACCCATTGTATAACAATACCATAAACCCTCCATCATCATCACTCCCTTCTAAAAATCATCAATCACCCAGACCTCTTGAAGAATCCTTAAGTGTTGTGTACAATGATTTTATGTAAAAACAAAGACCTTAGAGAGGTCTGGAAGACAAGTTCAAAGTGAATGATGCAGTGACAGCAAGGATACCAGGCTAGACAGTGCTGTCCAATCAGGAATCCTGCCCATCTAGAGCTTGCCAATAAGGAATCAGGGTCAGACTTGGATGTCACTAGTTATGTTACATTCCCCCAAAATTTAAATCGCTGCTCAATAGAAATAGGGAACTAACAAATGAGCCTCTGACAACCAGAACGAAACAGGTGGGGTTTTAAAAGGCATCCAAGGGGGTGCCTACTGACTGGGTGCTGGCCAAACAAACACCCACTGGATTTGCCTGATAGCAGACAAACTAAAGGAAAAGACAACTCACACCAACTTAGGTAAGGGAATGCAAATAAATGTGGCACAAACCAAACAGGTGAGACATGATAAAAGGCTTTGTTTCACATAAGAGATGCCCACTGAAGCATTGGCTCTGTAGCTCTTAAATATCACCTGAAACTAACGACTGACTAACGAGGCGACAGGTGCAACACATCCTGAACAACTAGGATAATTCCAATCAGTGCGCATCCACAACTAAATAGAACCAACCTCAAAAACCAAAGCCTGTAACAGTTACCACAGCCACAAAGTCCTAAGTTCCACCTATTTCTACAATTTATCTACTTAAAATGTGATTTCCCATTTTTACGATATAGCCAATTTCGACATTGTGGCTTTACTATCTAGTGGAAACCGCCAGACTGGGATGACCTCAAAGCAATGCTAATAGCCACACCTGGTGGCATCTTCCACACCTCAGACTAGTGATGGGAAGCTAAGCTATTTTTACTGACTATGATCTTAGTCAAAAAATAGTCAAAAGAACGAATCTTGACTATTTTGAGTCAGTAACGCCCAGATTTCTAGGAATACAAACAATATTATTTATTGATATACTTGAAACGAGGTCTAGTTGTGGCCGCAACCAGACTAGATTGTGAACGGCTCTTGGCGGAATGCATTGCTTGACTGCAGTGAGGGTGACAAGCACAATATTGTTCGTCAACTGCAGCACCCCAAACAATTCGTTCTCAAGTTCGAGTTTGTTGCGCAGAGGCTGTTATCAGTTCTAAACATGTATTTTTCTTCTCTATGCTGCCTGCAGCATGATATATTTTCCAGCACGCATATATGACAGACAGTTGTTGGTCGGCGCACATTTGATGAGCCGGAAAAGCACGTATTAATCCTGCTATAGAGTTAATGCGGCCAGCAGTTCAAAAGAACGACAAAAAATGAATGAGTCACTCCGAAAAACGAATCATGACTCGAGTCAACTTGAGTCAATAAAAAGAGTTGTCATATGTTGTTTTTTTCGAACTACACATCATTATCTCACACCAAGTCTCCCACCACAAAAAGAAAGAGGCCTGGGTAATAGGCATTAGGGAAAATGTTCTTAGAAATGTTTGTGTCCAGTTGCAGGTGATTCTACAAAAAAATCAGGGGGAAAAATCTGAAAGTTATTAAATCCATGTTTTGTACCGTGCTGGGAGGTTCTTCGCCAACGCACATCTAGCATTTCCCAGCATCTTTGCAGGAACTAGTTGTTTCTAGTAGTAGATGACAGCAAGTTACACAGTGCGGGCAAAACAAAGATCTACACACATGCAAGAGGCATTTCCCGCTCGATACAAAACATGGTTTTCATATATTTTTTTGTAGAACCACCAGCAACTGGACACGGACATTTAGAAGATAACCTTGTACCTGACACGAGAACGAAGATAGTAGAGGTCGACCGATTAATCGGAATGGGCGAATAATTTCAAGTTTTCATAACAATCGGAAATCGGTGTCCACCGATTTTTTAAATATAAATTAAAATATATTTTTTTACACCTTTATTTAACTAGGCAAGTCAGTTAAGAACACATTCTTATTTTCAATGACGGCCTAGGAACGGTGGGTTAACTGCCTTGTTCAGGGGCAGAACGACAGGTTTTTACCTGTCAGCTCGGGGATTCAATCTTGCAACCTTACGGTTAACTAATCCAACGCTCTAACCACCTGCTTTACATTGCACTCCACGAGGAGCCTGCCTGTTACGCGAATGCAGTAAGAAGCCAAGGTAAGTTGCTAGCTAGCATTAAACTTATCTTATAAAAAAACAATCAATCAATCAATCCTAATCACTAGTTAACTACACATGGTTGATGATATTACTAGTTTATCTAGCGTGTCCTGCGGTGCATATAATCAATGCATTGCGCATTCGCAAAACAGGACTGTCGTTGCTCCAACGTGTACCTAACCATAAACATCAATGCCTTTCTTAAAATCAATACACTAGTATATATTTTTAAACCTGCATATTTAGTTAATATTGCCTGCTAACATGAATTTCTTTTAACTAGGGAAATTGTGTCACTTCTCTTGCAACAGAGTCAGGGTATATGCAGCAGTTTGGGCCGCCTGGTTCGTTTGCGAACTGTGTGAAGACTATTTCTTCCTAACAAAGACAGCCAACTTCGCCAAACGGGGGATGATTTAACAAAAGCGCATTTGCGAAAAAAGCACAATCGTTGCATGACTGTACCTAACCATAAACATCAATGCCTTTCTTAAAATCAATACACAGAAGTATATATTTTTAAACCTGCATATTTAGCTAAATGAAATCCAGGTTAGCAGGCAATATTAACCAGGTGAAATTGTGTTACTTCTCTTGCGTTCATTGCACGCAGAGTCAGGGTATATGCAACAGTTTGGGCCGCCTGGCTCGTTGCGAACTAATTTGCCAGAATTTTAAGTAATTATGACATAACATTGAAGGTTGTGCAATGTAACAGGAATATTTCGACTTATGGATGCCACCCGTTAGATAAAATACGGAACGGTTCCGTATTTCACTGAAAGAATAAACGTTTTGTTTTTGAGATGATAGTTTCCGGATTCGACCATATTAATGACCTAAGGCTCGTATTTCCGTGTGTTATTATGTTATAATTAAGTCTATGATTTGATAGAGCAGTCTGACTGAGCGATGGTAGGCACCAGCAATCTCGTAAGCATTCATTCAAACAGCACTTTCATGTGTTTTGCCAGAAGCTCCTCGCTGTGCTTCAAGCATTGCGCTGTTTATGACTTCAAGCCTATCAACTCCCGAGATTAGGCTGGTGTAACCGATGTGAAATGGCTAGGTAGTTAGCGGGGTGCGCGCTAATAGCGTTTCAAACGTCACTCGCTCTGAGACTTGGGAGTAGTTGTTCCCCTTGCTCTGCATGGGTAACGCTGCTTCGAGGGTGGCTGTTGTCGATGTGTTCCTGGTTCGAGCCCAGGTAGGAGCGAGGAGAGGGATGGAAGCAATACTGTTAGACTGGCAATACTAATACTAAATACTAAAGTGCCATAAGAACATCCCATAGTTAAAGGTATATGAAATACAAATCGTATAGAGAGAAATAGTCCTATAATTCCTATAATAACTACAACCTAAAACTTCTTACCTGGGAATATTGAAGACTCATGTTAAAAGGAACCACCAGCTTTCATATGTTCTCATGTTCTGAGCAAGGAACTTAAACATTAGCTTTCTTACATGGCACATATTGCACTTTTACTTTCTTCTCCAACACTTTGTTTTTGCATTATTTAAACCAAATTGAACATGTTTCATTATTTATTTGAGGCTAAATTGATTTTATTGATGTATTATATTAAGTTAAAATAAGTGTTCATTCAGTATTGTTGTAATTGTAATTATTACAAATACATTTTTTTTTTTTTTTTTTAAATCGGCATCAGCTTTTTTTGGTCCTCCAATAATCGGTATCGGCGTTGAAAAATCATAATCGGTCAACCTCTAGAAGATAGTATCGCCAAGAACAGGTTAGTTGAAAAATCTATGGCGCCGTTTTGTATAAGCTAAGCTGTAACGTTGAGTATGGAAACATAGTTATCACATATCTTGCGTAAAAAACTGTAGCTAACTATGATCCAGGTTTAACCTCAGGCCCATGACTCATTGACTCATAGCAGGAGCAGTCAGGTGAGCATGTGGTGGAGAGCAGATAGTGTTGTTTTAAAGGGCCTCAGCAGCAAGCCCACTGCCTCGAGCAGCCTGATCACTTACATACGAGTCTGCTTCCGCAAGGAAAGCCAACCCTTTCCCTCCTCAACCCTAAACTAGTCACCTTCCATGTTTTGAAATGGAGCCTAGATAAGTTTTGATTTGTCACTAGTGGGTGGTACAGAGAGGTAATTCCAATAGCTAAAGTTTTCGGTTGAAAAGATAGCCATTTCTCAACCTTGTTTTGTGTACTAGTACCTACACACAGGGTCGAACTGGCCATCTGGCATTTCAAATGCAAGATGGGCTGGACCATTTTTTGCCTGGTGTGCTTGTTTAACTTGTTACACAAGTGGCACACTAGGCCGATTACTCGCTGGTTGCCTAACTTCATCTCTATACAATAACCTAGCAAGACGACCCAACCTCGTAGGCTTAACCTCCATGGGATAACAGACCACAACAATACTGAGGGAAAGCTGGATGGAATGGCTCCAAAGAAAGCACATAATAACACACTACACATTCAGACAGACAATCCTATTTCCAGTAATCTCTCAGAAAATGTTTCAATATCTCACAGTTTACTGCCGCAAACAGTGAGACATGTGTTTGTGCGGCTAATCTTTTTGTTTTGCATACAGAATGTCAGAAGGGTATCCTGCACTCAGTAATGTGGGTGCACGCACACACACAGCTGATATTCATCCACCTGGTCCCAGTGACTTTTAGCATTCCCTGTGGTAAAGAGAGATAAATAAAGTGTGCAACATTGTTGATTACACAATCTCCAGCCCCCGCCTCTCCTCTGCCCTCCCTCCTTTTTTTCAGCAGCCAAGATGTTGAAAAGAAATTGAAAAACTGAACACTAAGGATCTTTTCATAAGTGAGTGAAAGTGTTTGAGTTTATTTATAAATGTGTACTTGTGAGACTGATTATAGAGCAGGTGTATGTGAGTGACTGAGTGAGTGAGTAAGTAAGCTAGAAACTCACCGCTGCGGTGGATGTGTTGGTGTTGGTCCTGAGCTGGGGTCTCCAGAGGAAGGCTCTGTCCCATGATCCAGCCCCAGAGGGGCCTGTTTTGCTCTTTCTACCCAGGAATAGGCACGCCGTGCTGGGCAGAGGAGGAGCACACCTGGTCCACAGCTTGTTCAACCAAGTTCACTAGTCTCCTCTTTCTGTCTACTTCGCCAGCAACTCTTTGCAACTTTCTTTCCCCTCTACCTCTTTCGGTTACTCCTCCCACTCTCCCTCCCTCTTTCGGTCTCCGTAAGACCTACCCTCCCTGCTCCCTTGAAGTGCTCCCCACCCTCTCCCTTTCTCACTGACCCTCCCTCCGGTCAGCATTCACAGACGGATGCCAATCATTCCTTTGAGCTGCACTGGTGGTGTATAAATGTGTGTTTGTATTTTCGTGTGTGTGTGTGTGTTATAGTGAGTGAGAAGATTAGATTTACCACAACAGAATTTACCAACATTCTCTGGCTAACCTCTCGGGCTTTAGCCCTTCATATATGCCCACCACAGTTCTGCACATGATCTCTTTCCACTTTGAATGAGGCTTAATAGACCAAAACCAGCAGTAACGAAAGTCGTTTCTTGAGCAGCGGTGGGCTCTGACTGCTCATGTTACCTGACAGTGGCCAGATCCAGGTCAAAGGTTAAATAATGACACTCACTGAGGTATTCATATTCTGTCTCTATGGAGCCACCATATGGATGTACAGCATGAGCACGGGGCTTCTAACAGCAACTCTGCCAGTAGGGCTGAGAGGTGTGAGTATTCACAGAGAACTGAAAGGATGGGCAGTGGGGCCCGAGAGAGAAAAATTGAATAAAAAAATATAGAAAGTAGTACCTTCTCTAACTCACTTCCGACATAGAAATTAAATTGCTTAAAGTCGGAAAACCAGAGCAGGTACAAAGCTACTAGCTTGTCCTTTAGGAGAGAGATCTATTTCTATCTGTGTCCTCTATCAATGGAGATGAAGTTCAGATAGAGAGAGGAGGAAGTGTCTGCTCTGAGACCACACAGCATTCCATCAGCAGAGATGTCGCTAGTACTGCTGAGGAGGTCATGGGGTGGCCTAGCGGTTAAGAGCAGAAAGGTTGCTGGTTTGAATCCCCGAGCTTACTAGGTGAAAAATCTGTTGACGTGCCCTTGAGCAAGGCACAACCCTAATGGCTCCTGTATGTCGCACTGGATAAGAGCATTTGCTAAATGACTAAAATGTAAATGTGAAAAATGAATACACAATGACTAGTCATTCAAAATGGCCACGTACGCTTCACAAAAGCCTTCTTCACATTCACTTCCAGTCAGCACTCATGACAGAGCTACAACTATCTACTTCATTGAGACGGTACTGGTTCATTCCATGTTATTTCAGCATGCCATGACACCCATGTTTACCTGGCCACTGTTTTAAATGCTAACTTTTTAGCATTACATAGGATATGAAGAAACATTACTCTGAGCCGCAGCTTCATACTATACTGAACAAAAATATCAACGCAACATGTAGTGTTGGTCCCATGTTTCATGAGCTGAAAGAAAAGATCCCAGAAATGTTCCATACGCACAAAAAGCTTGTTTCTCTCAAATTAGTGTACATCCTTGTTAGTGAGCATTTCTCCTTTGTTAAGATAATCCATCCACCTGACAGGTGTGACATATCAAGAAGCTGATTAAAAAGCATGATCATTACACAGTTGCACCTTGTGCTGGGGACAATAAAAGGCCACTAAAATGTGCAGTTTTGTCACACAACACAATGCCACAGATTTTGAGGGAGCGTGCAATTGGTATACAGACTGCAGGAATGTCCACCAGAACTGTTGCTGTAATGGGTTGAAAACAAAGTCACTAAAAACCTATTTGTTTATATATTTGTCTGAATTAATCTAAATGTGTATATTCTACATGCGTTAGTAGTCCATCAGGCCAATAGATGGCGGTGTTGCACTGTGGTAGTAGAAAAAACAGAAAGTTCTGGCCAAGTGTGCGCACCATTCTTCAGAATAAAGAAAGCGCCTTAACTTTGCAGATGTAAACTTGTGTCTGTTCTTTTTACTATTGCAGGTATGTAACAGAACTTCCAAACTTTCTAATATTGAAAGAACATGTAAAACATGCTATTTAACAACTTTGTCAAGGTATTATCACTTTAGGAAAGGTTTTGTGTTGGTTTTGTGTCGAACTGAGTGAGAGAAGAACGTGATTTACAATGAGTGAGAGTATATGTTAGCTTGATGCTAGCTGAGGTAAAAAGTCACAGAGACTTTACTGAGTAGCTTACTTGTACTGGATTTTGTTTGGGAGATTTTATTAAGAATCCATTTGTTATGGATTTCTGAGTTCGTTTTACAAGTTATTGGTTTTGTGTAAAATTGTGTTCACGAGCTGGTAAACTGGCCGCGCACGCTCAGTCTGGAGCGTGGTTGAGAGAGAGACGATTTTACGGAGGTGCCACTATCTTAAAGCTGAATGTATTGTTGTCAGTTTTCTTTATTGGTAGTGGTATGTAGAAAAACATTCAGTTATTTTTGTCTTCATATATAAAAGTGTTTATATTGTATGAATGTAAAATACATTGTGGTTTTCATGTGCAATCATACAGTAAGACAGGGTTATTAGTGGAATTTTTTTAAATTCTGATTTAGGTAAAGTGCATTTATGCTGTGTAATTTAAAGTGTGCACTTGTTTGATGTGAATGTTTTAAAAGTGCGAACAAGAAAATAGACAATTGAAAATGAGAAAAAAACATTCTTTAGAATAAATAAAACACCAGAACTTTGTAGATGTAAACTTGTGTCCATTCTTTTTACTATTACAGGCCACCTCAGCTACAGACTGAGGCCGGTAACAATGCCAGAGAATGTAATGTTAATTTCTCTACAATAAGCCGAGGTCATTTTAGAGAATTTGGCAGTACGTCCAACCGCCCTCAAAACCGCAAACCAAGTCTAACCACGCCAGCCCAAGACCTCCACATTCAGCTTCTATACCTATGGGATCGTCTGAGACCAGCCACCCGGACAGCTGATGAAACTGAGGCGTATTTCTGTCTGTAATAAAGCCCTTTTGTGAGGAAAAACTCATTCTGATTGGCTGGGCGTGGCTCCCCAGTGTGTGGGCCTATGCCCTCCCAGGCCCACCCATGGCTGCACCCCTACCCAGTCATGTGAAATTCATAGATTAGGGCCTAATTTATTTATTTCAATTGACTGATTTCCTTATAAATGCAACAATTTCAATGATTTTACTCAATAAAATCATTGAAATTATTGCGTTTATATTTTTGTTCAGTATACTTGTCAAACATAGAAAACTGGAATCTTGGAATCGTTGGAATCTTACTCATTGTAAGATTTTTTGTTGGGGTCCAAATTGAATGTTACGTACTATATTTTTATTGAATATTATATGAATCCTCTAATTTAAAATGGACAATTCGGGTACAATCAATCAGCTTATTGTCTCAGAGATCAAATTATATTTTGACAAAATAATGTTGAAGGAATGCTAATCTGATCAGAAAAGATTTCAGAACAATTTGAAACGGTGGGTGTCGAAATCCTCTTTCTTGTGCTTTTTGAGGTGGAACGACCCTACTTCTCAATTTTCAACGCTGGCTGGTTGGCTGGCTGGCTGGCTGGCTGCTGTTTTCTGTCCATCCTGGGCCTGGTTCCTTGTCGGAATCTGAACAGGCTCCGAGGGATTAGCATGCCTTTGAACCTATGCTTGCCAAGGAGAGGGGCAAACTGTTTGGGCAAGATACAGAGACAGAGGGAGAAAGGAGTGTGAAGGGACCAACACAAACGACTCCTTCTCATAGGAGAGGGTGGAGAGAGAGATCGGCAGAAGAGGAGGAAGGCTAGCCAGCCAGGCTGTTTTGGTTAGAACAAAGGGCATGTTTAAACCCACTACCTGGGGTCACATGCAACATGACAACACAGGGCACTGAACGGACGTGGGGTGTATTCAGTGATGTGAAACGTTCTGGACATCGCATATAGGAATAGAGTGAATCGAGCTGGCATGATCTGACAGACAATCATATCGGTTCTACACAATACATTCCTACAGTATCTGAAAGTTCTATTCTGAACATGCTCCTGGGTTTAAATAGTTGTTTCCCCTCAAATACTTTGAGCGTTTGATTGAGCCTGTCTGGAGTGCCAGGTGGGCGAGGTTTGCAAAGCTGTCACTTTGGGGACTATTCTATTGGTTCCATTGTGCCAGGCAAGCTCAATCAAGCACAGCTAAAGAATCCTAGAGCCGACAAGGTAAAACAGTCTGTCCTTCCCCAGGCACCGATGAAGTGGATGTCTATTAAGGCAGCCCTCCATTTGGGTTAAATGCAGAAGACAAATTTCAGTTTTACAACTGACTAGGTATGACCCTTTTCCTCTTCCCTTTCTTTCTCTGCTTCTAAAGATGGAGTCTGTAGTTGTACGGCATTTTCTCACTGCCCCACATAAAGCCTCCAAAATGGGCTGGCTTCCAGAGAGCGGGAGAGACAGAGAGCTGGGCCAATCCGCATGAGCCCAGAACCTGTCGACCTGGAAAACAGACTGGGCCAGGCCTCTTCAGCAGGCAGATGGAACTGAAGCTCAACACACAGACTGGTTCTAACAAGAAAGGGAGGGAGCTTGTCTCATTAGCCTACAGAGGGCGCCATAGCTGTCTGCTGTGCGCTGAGTAGCAGCAAAATCAATCTGCCCCATAAACACACCCAGGTCTATGTTGCACTACTACACAAACCACAATGAACAAGAAGCTAAACTTACCACGATTTTCCATTACAAGGTCTGAGGCGCAACAGTCAACGGTTCCTGAAAAAGAAGCGGCAACATTTTTATTTATTAGCCTGCAGAGGTAAATGGCAAAAAGGTCAACTTTCATGAGTAGTATTTATGTAAAAACTGAAGAGATGTACACTGTAGAAGGTCATTGGTGTTGGGAGGTGGTGGTCTTCAGCAGCAGTAGGTCTGTGGGGAGAGGTTTCAGGCCTCCCTGGATTTGCCCTCTCGGCTCAGTCCCTCTGTCCAGAGAGAGCAAAACACACAGTCAGTTACACACAGCTGGGAGGGGAGAGCATTTAACCAGTTTTAATGGGGATCGATAAACTCAAGTGACATTCCACATAAAACAACACTTAAATATTTAGAGGATTTAGAGTGAGGAGAAGGGTAATGGCATCGTTATGACACCCAAACACACACTGTCTTAACGACTGTTTGAAAACTGCATTTTTCCTCTTCAGATTTACACCCAAATCTAAATTCTAAGATTGTTTTTATTAACTATTTGCAATAAACACATTGTGGTGTGTGGTAACTAAATATTAAAGAGAGCCAAAAGACATGCTCATTTACAGTCCATCTTGACTGAAACACACACACGCACACTGACTCTAGCTGCAGCTCGGGGTGACAGTGTCATAGCCAAGAGGACAATATTAAATCCTGGGAACAGAGCGTGAGCACATTTCGCCAACTCGAGCAGATCTGCTGTAACAGGGACCTTTAACAGGGAGAATGAAGGATGAGCACAGGAATGGTGTGTGTGTGTGTCAAGGGAGAGATGGTGAAGGGTCAAGGGAGAGGTGAAAAAGTGTCGGTGAAGGTTAGGGTTGAATGGCGGGAACCCGGTTACCAAGATTAACCACACAAAACCACTCCCTTTTCCTGGGTTAAATAACTGCGAGAAACCGATAAATTATAATAAATTATTTATTTTAACAGCATGACGTGAACTGTTAATATGCAATGTCGAAACCTGGATTCTCTACGGCCTTCTTTCTGCATGATCAATCAGAAACGCTCATGGTGTGGACAGACCATTTCGGTATGGACCTATCATCTCATCATGGTAACTTTTTCACTTGTGACAGGTATGCTTACATTTGCTGCAGCATAGCATATTGCTACAGTAATATAAGGTCCGAATGCACGTCTAATTTACACATTTCCACCTGGCTTTCGGGGGTAAGCATATTTTTGAATTGTAAAGATTTTTTTTATTGCAGCTGGAGTTTAAAAAAAGCCTATCACTCAAATATCGTTGCTTTAAATCAGAGCATGCGTGAGCAGACTCTCCATCAATTCCATTCAAATTGCATCAAAATAGATCATCCTGTTCAAGACATCCTAGCCTACCTCTTTCAGGTAATACATTTAATGCAGTATTAGCCTTATATTTAGCTAATGAATGATGGGTTATTCATAATAAGCTTCTAACTTATAGCCACTGTCTCTTTTGCAATACGCACGCACCTGTGCTCTGCTGGCCTCCCGTTAAAAAAAGCTCCTTAGGTCTTGGAGTCCCAGTCAGGAAAAGCTAGACTAGAATAGCCTGCAGGACATTTTATATTTTTTGATTTTTTTTTATACGAATAGACTATTTGAAGAGGGACGCAAGCTCTTGTTTGCTGAATGTTAAATCCAACAGTCAACAGAACTGATGGGTAGTTTGAAAGAGGAGGGAACACGTGATGGCGGTAGGCTATAGCAGTTATTTATTCAGACCCATAACCATTCAATCTTTGTGACGGGAAGTGAAAGCCATCTGCATCTAACTCTAGTACTATATTATTCAAGCATGTCATTAGAATGATGAACATAAGAACAACAAAAATTATTTCCTTTAGCTTAACTGTTGAAAGTGAGGAAGGAATGACGCAACAGGAGGTAAGAGAAAGGGGTAGAGTAATAACATTAGGGGAAATATTATTTAAGGTACAGTGCCTTTGGAAAGTACTCAGACCCCTTGACTTTTCCACATTTTGTTTACAGCCTTATTCTAAAATGTATGAAATAGTTTCCCCCCTCAATCTATACACAATACCTCATAATGACAAAGCGAAAACAGGTTTTTAGAAATGTTTGCAAATGTATAAAAATAAAAAATAAATTACAGAAGTATTGACACCCTTTGCTATGAGACTCAAAATTAAGTTCAGGTGCATCCTGTTTCCATTCATCCTTGAGATGTTTCTACAACTTTATTGGAGTCCACCTGTGGTGAATTCAATTGATTGGACATGATTTGGAAAGGCACACACACACCTGTCTTTATAAGGTCCCACAGTTGACAGTGCATGTCAGAGCAAAAACCAAGCCATGGGGTCGAAGGAATTGTCCGTAGAGCTCAGAGACAGGATTGTGTCGAGGCACAAATCTGGGGGAGGGTACCAAAAATGAATTTGCAGGGACCACGTTAGGCGTAAAGTCTTTGTGTGTGGTGTGTGAGAGTGAGTGAATGAGTGAGTGAGAGCGAGAGGTAAAAGGAGAACGTAATGAAAAAGGTGTAGGGACAGTAATAGTTACAACCGTTCTGTCTTACAACACAACCTAACTTGCTGCCCACTCAGTGGCCTTATATTACTACCATCAGATAACTTCCTGCAACCTCCCACCATGAAATAGTTGTGACTTGCTTATAGTTGAGAATTTTTGGGCTAAAGTTTTACTTATGCTAAGGCACAAAGTTACAGGTACAGTGGTTAACAAAAATTAACCTCATGGCAGAGACACATAAGAATGATGCTCCATCCCAGTAATGTATGTTGGTGTTTGGATTGTAATTATGGTATGTAACAATGTAAAGGTTTGACCCTGAATCAGTCTGCTCTGTTGAAGCATTCTATAAAAAGATAATCTACTGATCTACGAGGGAGCCAGCGCTGCTTCGCCTGAGAGTCCAACAAGCTGTGTGCTATCAAGAAACAACCTGCCAATATGTCCTTGAAACAGGTTCTTCATGCAGTTCTTCATGGTTTAAAACAGGTATTCTATAAGTACTTTATTAACTATGAATACATTAGATCCAAGTGTCATTTTTGTAAATCCGGTAAAAAAAACGGACATTGCAGGGCTAGCGCTCAATAGCTGTGCAGTTTGTTTTTCTGCATCACAGGTGAATGTAGGACTCATTCTAGGGTTGGGCGGTATCCAGATTTTCATACCGTCCAACCGTTTCTGTATAAACAGTGGCGTTGAAATATACTGTATACCGGGGTAAGGGTCTTTCTATTAATAATGGGGCCAATGTGTGACACTGGGATAAATATTTCTAAATGGTAAAAAAAAAAATATATATATATATTTTCATGCATTTCCACATGTGTACTTAGAGGAATAAAAGTGAATATGCAGATTGGTACATAACTCCTCCACCTATACAACAACATAGGACTATACATCCTTTAAGCGGGGTTCACACAGACATTGGCAAGTCAAATTCAAGGACTTTCAGGGAAATTTTCATGCACTTAATTGTAATTTTCAAGGACGTCAATGTTGTGTAATTGTATATTTGATATAAATTGTACACACAGGGCCTAATATTGACCCCCCCCCACCAAAAATTATGTATATATAATTTTTTAAATAAAAAGTAGGCCATTACCACTTTAAGAATAATACATTTTTGGGCCTTGCCAATGCATTGATATTTGAATTATTATTACATTTCAAAATCTGTGACAATAATGTGGACCTTACCTGACAAATAGATTGGATGCATGCATCGTGATTTTTCTGCTGCCTATGTGGCCGACGGAGGCACATATAATGAAGCCATGAATAGAGGTAGCATTAATCTCACCATCGCTGTTTTTATAATGAGAACGTGACCAAAAAAACAGGTTCCTTTTAATGGAAGGATTTGAATGGAAACAAACGAAAGTGGCCACATTTATCACCAAAATCGATCAAAAATGAATTCACGGATAATTATAAAGGAGCAGGGGAACATAAATTGGCTACAAAAATTACAAGGACATTTCAAGCACCAAATTCAGGAAAAATTAAAGTACTGAATTTCTGAGCTCCAAATTCAAGTAGGCTACTTCTGGCCCATTTGTCACGAGGGACTAGGCGGGTGAGGAAGGAATCAGGCGCAGAGAGCTCCACAGGGAAAAAAGTGCACTTTAATATGGCACACAAAAACCCACAAGCCCAAACACAGGGCGCGGTTAAATAAATTGGACCACCCAAAACACAGGGTGCAGGTCCAGAACATAAACACCTCTACCTTAACAACACACGTAACACGAAACAATCCCGCACAAAACAAGGGCGGGGACACATACTATAAAAAAGGACGTTCATCAAACACATAGAACAGGACACAGGTGAAACTAATAAGACACAACCAACAGACAACGAAAAAGGGATCGGTGGCGGCTAGTAGGCCGGTGACGACGACCGCCGAGCACCGCCCGAAAGGGCAGGGGAGCCAACTTCGGCGGAAGTCGTGACACCATTGTATTGTTTCAAATTGCAGGTGCAACATGGAAAGAAAAATGTATGTAATGTTATTTCATTACCAAATCATATTGTGAATAAGCCCACTAGGCTATGTAATTTGTTGTCATTATATCTAGAATAATTAATAGGACTAGCGTTGGGTGTTGCGCAATAGTCTATCCTATACAATTGAGCACGATAGACTTGGTGTCCAATCCGAGGCACAATAACATATGAAAACATGAAATTCTCGGTTAATCAAGCAGACAACAACAGATGATCAACATCAATTTGCTAGGGATATTAGATCCAACGATTTCACCAGCGTAATGAATGAGACACCAAAATATTCTGGATATTCCTTGCAAACACCTTTTTTCCAGCACGTTTGTTGCATTGCACTATCACAACAGCTATTCGTCACTTGACTGTCATTCTGAAAATTCCTTCCTGGATCAGAAGATGAAGATGATGAGTATGAAAATATCACAGCGTAACTAAATCAGCTTGATACCAAATGCACATCCAACAAGTAATATGCATAATTATTGAAGAACCACGTTAATGACAGTATTGGTTTAGGTTTTAAGAATCAAGGTTCCAAAGGCTGGGACTAATATAGTGTATAAGAGGTCATACAATAAGTTTTGTAGGGATTCATATGTTGATGATGTAAAGAATATTTGCTGGTCTGTGATGTGTAATGAGGAGCAACCAGACGCTGCACTTGACACATTTATGAAATTGCATATTCCAGTTACTAATAAGCATGAACCCACTAAGAAAATGACTGTAAAAACTTAAATTCCATTGGACTGATGAGGAATTAAAAAATGGTATGGTTGAGAGGGATGAGGCAAAAGGTATGGCAAATAAGTCTGGAAGCCAAACTGATTGGCAAACATACTGCAAATTAAGAAATCATGAAACAAAGATAAATTATATAAAGAATCATGGTAAAAAGTTTTGGAGCACTTTAAATTACATTTTGGGGAAAAAAGCCAACTCAGCTCCATCATTCATTGAATAATGAGAGAATACTCTCTCATTAGAGGGAGATCTGACATAGCATCATTTCCGGTCACAACTTGCAGACTTGTTTACATGCTGCTGTGCGTTTTGTTGCCAACCTTACTTTGCTACCTGACAACTTTACATTTTTTACTTTTTAATTACCGTTTATATTTTTAGTTTGTCCCTCACTCAACTTTTTTTTCATTCAACTTTTTCACTCCGGACGCTTTATCTGGACATGGTTCGTCAGGACTTCCAACAGCCGAAGCTGAGTAGTAACATTAACATGATGCCTTCTAATTGCAGTCACTGTACTCATAATATACAGGAGAACGATCGCTCTACGGCGAGGATAGCTGGGCTGCAAGCCCAGCTTCAGATGCAATCGTTAGCCAAGGTTAATTTCAGTGTAGGAAAGGATGAAACAGCGTCTGTGCCACCAGTAAGTACAGATAGTAACGTTACTATAAATCCCCTCGCAGGATCCCCGCAGCCGGACAACTTTCTCATGGCTTCTGGAGGGAAATGCTGTAGGAATGCTCAACCGGTGTCGCTCATTCAGCCGACTGAAACTTTCAATCGGTTCTCCCCATTAAGCAGCAAGTCAGAGGTCGAGCCTTCTCTGGTCTCTACTCCTCCCGTTACGGGGTCTGAGACGCCGAAGCTTCCCACCATTAGCTCTGACAAATTGAAAACCCTAGTCATTGGCGACTCCATTACCCGCAGTATTAGACTTAAAACGAATCATCCAGCGATCATACACTGTTTACCAGGGGGCAGGGCTACCAACGTTAAGGCTAATCTGAAGATGGTGCTGGCTAAAGCTAAAACTGGCGAGTGTAGAGAGATATTGTTATCCACGTCGGCACCAACAATGTTCGGATGAAACAGTCATAGGTCACCAAGCACAACATAGCTTCAGCGTGTAAATCAGCTAGAAAGATGTGTCGGCATCGAGTAATTGTCTCTGGCCCCCTCCCAGTTAGGGGGAGTGATGAGCTCTACAGCAGTCTCACAACTCAATCGCTGGTTGAAAACTGTTTTCTGCCCCTCCCAAAAGATAGAATTTGTAGATAATTTGCCCTCTTTCTGGGACTCACCCACAAACAGGACCAAGCCTGGCCTGTTGAGGAGTGACAGACTCCATCCTAGCTGGAGGGGTGCTCTCATCTTATCTGCAAACATAGACAGGGCTCTAACTCCCCTAGCGCCACAATGAAATAGGGTGCAGGCCAGGCAGCAGGCTGTTAGCCAGCCTGTCAGCTTAGTGGAGTCTGCCACTAGCACAGTCAGTGTAGTCAGCTCAGCTATCCCCATTGAGACTGTGTCTGTGCCACGACCTAGGTTGGGCAAAACTAAACATGGCGGTGTTCGCCTTAGCAATCTCACTAGAATAAAGACCTCCTCCATTCCTGCCATTATTGAAAGAGCTTGTGATACCTCACATCTCAAAATAGGGATACTTAATGTTAGATCCCTCACTTCAAAGGCAGTTAAAGTCAATGAACTAATCACTGATCATAATCTTGATGTGATTGGCCTGACTGAAACATGGCTTAAGCCTGATGAATTTACTGTGTTAAATGAGGCCTCACCTCCTGGTTACACTAGTGACCATATCCCCCGTGCATCCCGCAAAGGCGGAGGTGTTGCTAACATTTACGATAGCAAATTCCAATTTACAAAAAAAAATGACGTTTTCGTCTTTTGAGCTTCTAGTCATGTTCTCATATGCAGCCTACTCAATCACTTTTTATAGCTACTGTTTACAGGCCTCCTGGGCCATATACAGCGTTCCTCACCGAGTTCCCTGAATTCCTATCGGACCTTGTAGTCATAGCAGATAATATTCAAATTTTTGATGACTTTAATATTCACATGGAAAAGTCCACAGACCCACTCCAAAAGGATTTCGGAGCCATCATCGACTCAGTGGGTTTTGTCCAACATGTCTCTGGACCTACTCACTGCCACAGTCATACTCTGGACCTAGTTTTGTCCCATGCAATAAATGTTGTAGATCTTAATGTTTTTCCTCATAATCCTGGACTATCGGACCAACCTTTTAATTACGTTTGCAATCGCAACAAATAATCGGCTCAGACCCCAACCAAGGAGCATCAAAAGTCGTGCTAGAAATTCTCAGACAACCCAAAGATTCCTTGATGCCCTTCCAGACTCCCTCTGCCTACCCAAGGACGTCAGAGGACAAAAATCAGTTAACCACCTAACTGAGGAACTCAATTTAACCATGCGCAATACCCTAGATGCAGTTGCACCCCTAACACTAGTTCCCTGGTATACAGATAATACACGAGCTCTGAAGCAAGCTTCCAGAAAATTGGAACAGGAATGGCGCCACACCAAACTGGAAGTCTTCCGACTAGCTTGGAAAGACAGTACCGTGCAGTATCGAAGAGCCCTCACTGCTGCTCGATCATCCTATTTTTCCAACCTCATTGAGGAAAATAAGAACAATCCAAAATGTATTTTTGATACTGTCGCAAAGCTAACTAAAAAGCAGCATTCCCCAAGAGAGGATGGCTTTCACTTCAGCAGTAATAAATTCATGAACTTCTTTGAGGAAAAGATCATGATCATTAGAAAGCAAATTACGGACTCTTCTTTAAATCTGCGTAGTCCTCCAAAGCTCAGTTGTCCTGAGTCTGCACAACTCTGCCAGGACCTAGGATCAACGGAGACAAGTGTTTTAGTACTATATCTCTTGACACAATTATGAAAATAATCATGGCCTCTAAACCTTCAAGCTGCATACTGGACCCTATTCCAACTAAACTACTGAAAGAGCTGCTTCCTGTGCTTGGCCCTCCTATGTTGAACATAATAAATGGCTCTCTATCCACCGGATGTGTACCAAACTCACTAAAAGTGGCAGTAATTAAGCCTCTCTTGAAAAAGCCAAACCTTGACCCAGAAAATATAAAAACTATTGGCCTATATCGAATCTTCCATTCCTCTCAATTGTTTTTGAAAAAGCTGTTGCGCAGCAACTCACTGCCTTCCTGAAGACAAACAATGTATACGAAATGCTTCAGTCTGGTTTTAGACCCCATCATAGCACTGAGACTGCACTTGTGAAGGTTGTAAATTACCTTTTAATGGCGTCAGACCAAGGTTCCGCATCTGTCCTCGTGCTCCTAGACCTTAGTGCTGCTTTTGATACCATCCATCACCCAATTATTTTGGAGAGATTGGAAACCCAAATTGGTCTACACGGACAAGTGTTGCGGCCTGGTTTAGATCTTATCTGTCGGAAAGATATCAGTTTGTCTCTGTGAATGGTTTGTCCTCTGACAAATCAATTGTAAATTTCGGTGTTCCTCAAGGTTCCGTTTTAGGACCACTATTGTTTTCACAATATATTTTACCTCTTGGGGATGTCATTTGAAAACATAATGTTAACTTCACTGCTATGCGGATGACACACAGCTGTACATTTCAATGAAACATGGTGAAGCCCCAAAATTGCCCTCGCTAGAAACCTGTGTTTCAGACATAAGGAAGTGGATGGCTGCAAACGTTTTACTTTTAAACTCGGACAAAACAGAGATGCTTGTTCTAGGTCCCAAGAAACAAAGAGATCTTCTGTTGAATCTGACAATTAATCTTGATGGTTGTACAGTCGTCTCAAATAAAACTGTGAAGGACCTCAGCGTTACTCTGGACCTTGATCTCTCTTTTGACGAACATATCAAGACTGTTTCAAGGACAGCTTTTTTCCATCTACGTAACATTGCAAAAATCAGAAACGTTCTGTCCAAAAATGATGCAGAAAAATGTATCCATGCTTTTGTTACTTCTAGGTTAGACTACTGCAATGCTCTACTTTCCGGCTACCCGGATAAAGCACTAAATAAACTTCAGTTAGTGCTAAATACGGCTGTTAGAATCCTGACTAGAACCACATTTTTTTATCATATTACTCCAGTGCTAGCCTCCCTACACTGGCTTCCTGTTAAGACAAGGGCTGATTTCAAGGTTTTACTGCTAACCTACACAGCATTACATGGGCTTGCTCCTACCTATCTTTCCGATTTGGTCCTGCCGTACATACCTACACGTACACTACGGTCACAAGACGCAGGCCTCCTAATTGTCCCTAGAATTTCTAAGCAAACAGTTGGAGGCAGGGCCTTCTCCTATAGAGCTACATTTTTATGGAATGGGTCTTCAGTAGGTCATATGATTGAGTGTAGTCTGGCCCAGGAGTGTGAAGGTGAACGGAAAGGCTCTGGAGCAACGAACCGCCCTTGCTGTCTCTGCCTGGCCGGTTCCCCTCTCTCCACTGGGATTCTCTGCCTCTAACCCTATTACAGGGGCTGAGTCACTGGCTTACTGGTGCTCTTCCATGCCGTCCCTAGGAGGGGTGCGTCACTTGAGTGGGTTGAGTCACTGACGTGGTCTTCCTGTCTGGGTTGGCACCCCCCTTGGGTGGTGCCGTGGCGGAGATCTTTGTGGGCTATACTCGGCCTTGTCTCAGGATGGTAAGTTGGTGGTTGAAGATATCCCTCTAGTGGTGTGGGGGCTGTGCTTTGGCAAAGTGGGTGGGGTTATATCCTGCCTGTTTGGCCCTGTCCGGGGGTATCATCGGATGGGGCCACAGTGTCTCCTGACCCCTCCTGTCTCAGCCTCCAGTATTTATGCTGCAGTAGTGTATGTGTCGGGGGGCTAGGGTCAGTCTGTACTTCTCCTGTCTTATCCGGTGTCCTGTGTGAATTTAAGTATGCTCTCTCTAATTCTCTCTTTCTTTCTCTCTCTCGGAGGACCTGGCCCTAGGACCATGCCTCAGGACTACCTGGCATGATGACTCCTTGCTGTCCCCAGTCCACCTGGCCGTGTTTCAACTGTTCTGCCTGCGGCTATGGAACCCTGACCTGTTCACCGGACGTGCTACCTGTCTCAGACCTGTTGTTTTCAACTCTCTAGAGACAGCAGGAGCGGTAGAGATACTCGTAATGATCAGCTATGAAAAGCCAACTGACATTTACTCCTGAGGTGCTGACTTGTTGCACCCTCGACAACTACTGTGATTATTATTATTTGACCATGCTGGTCATTTATGAACATCTTGGACATGTTTTTTTAAATAATCTCCACCCGGCACAGCCAGTCCTCATAGCCTGGTTCCTCTCTAGGTTTCTTCCTAGGTTTTGGCCTTTCTAGGGAGTTTTTCCAAGCCTTCTACACCTGCATTGCTTGCTGTTTGGGGTTTTAGGCTGGGTTTCTGTACAGCACTTTGATATATCAGCTGATGTAAGAAGGGCTAAATAAATAAGTTTGATTTGATCAGATGGCTCATTTATCACAAAACCCACTGATATTGCTAACTACTTTAATTACTTTTTAATTGGCAAGAAACAAACTTAGGGATGACATGCCAGAAACAAATGCTGAAACTACACAACCAAGTATATCTGACCAAATTATGAAAGACAATAATTGTACTTTTGAATTCCGTAAAGTCAGTGTGGAAGAGGAGAAGAAATTATTGTTGTCTGTCAACAATGACAAGACAACGTGGTCTGACAATCTGGATGGAAAATTACTGAGAATAATAGCAGACGATATTGCCACTCCTATTTGCCACATTTTCAATTTAATCCTACTAGAAAGTGTGTGCCCTCAGGCCTGGAGGGAAGCTAAAGTCATTCCCCTACCCAATAATAGTAAAGCCCCCCCTTACTGGCTCAAATAGCCAACCAATCAGCCTGTGACCAACCCTTAGTAAACTTCTGGAAAAGATACAATGCTATTTCACAGTAAACAAATTGACAAAGGACTTTCAGCACGCATATAGGGAACAAGCACAGCAGTTACACAAATGACTGATGATTGGCTGATGATGATAAAATGATTGTGGAGGCTGTCTTGTTAGACTTCACTGCGACTTTTGACATTATCAATCATAGTCTGCTGCTAGAAAAACTTGTGTTATGGCTTTTCACCCCCTGCTATAATGTGGATAAAGAGTTACTTGTCTAACAGAACACAGAGGGTGTTCTTTAATGGAAGCCTCTCAAACATAATCCAGGTAGAATCAGGAATTCCCCAGGGTAGCTGTTTAGGCCCCTTGCTTTTTTCCATCTTTACTAAAGACATGCCACTGGCTTTGAGTATGGCCAGTGTGTCTATGTATGCGGATGACTCAACACTATACACGTCAGCTACTAGAGTGACTGAAATGACTGCAACACTTAACAAAGAGCTATTGGTAGTTTCGGAATGGGTAGCAAGGAATAGGTTACTCCTAAATATTTCCAAAACTAAAAGCATTGTATTTGGGACAAATCATTCAGTAAACCCTGAACCTCAACTGCATCTTGTAATGAAAAATGTTGAAATTGAGCAAGTTGAGGTGACTAAACTGCTTGGAGTAACCCTGGATTGTAAACTGTCATGGTCAAAACGTATTGATAGAACAGTAGCTAAAATGGGGAGAAGTCTGTCCATAATAAAGCACTGCTCTGTCTTCTTAACAACACTATCAACAAGGCAGGTCCTACAGGCCCTGGTTTTGTCGCACCTGGACTACTGTTCAGTCATGTGGTCAGGTGCCACAAAGGGGGACTTGGGAAAATTGCAGTTGGCTCAGAACAGGGCAGCACGGCTGTCCCTTAAAAGTACACGGAGATCTAACATTAAATGACATGCATGTCAATCTCTCATGGCTCAAAGTGGAAGAGAGATTGACTTCCTCATTACTTGTTTTTGTAAGAGGTGTTGACAAGCTGAAGGTACCCAGCTGTCTGTTTAAAATACTATCACACAGACACCCATGCATACCCCACAAGACATGCAGCAGAACAGACTATGGGAGGCACACAGTACTACATAGAGCCATGACTACATGGAACTCTATTCCACAACAGGTAACTGATGCAAGCAGTAGAATCAGATTTAAAAAGCAGATAAAAATACACCTTATGGAAAAGCGGGGACTGTGAAATGACACAAACATAGGCACAGACACATGCATACACACACACACGGTAACATACGCACTATACACACACGTACACATGGATTTTGCGTTGTAGATATGTGGTAGTGGAGTATGGGCCTGAGGGCACACAGTGTATTGTGAATTCTGTAATTAATGTATTGTAATGTCTTTAAAATTGTATAACTGCCTTAATTTTGCCAGGCCCCAGGAAGAATAGCTGTTGCCTTGGCAGCTAATGGGGATCTATAATAAATACAAATACAAGGTAAGGTGACTCTTTCAGTTAGAAGCATTTGATTTTGTAATCGCATACATCATTTTGGATTTGTGTGCTCATGAAAACCTTTTTCACCCTGTAACATAAGGAGACACAAAATGTTACTTAGACTGCATTTTTGAGATCTCTATATAAAAAACTGTCCGACAGCTAGATCCAGGATTCTTACAGGGTTCAAGTTCAATCTCTAATTTAACTGATTAATGCTTAATATATGATTTAACAACAACTTACACTGCCATAAACGCAAGGCCAGAAAAGTTCTGACATGATTTTGGACAAATCCGTCAAGACCTCATTTTGACAATATCACAATATAATTTTTGTGCTAGTTGCTTTACCTGCACCAAAACGTCATAGCTTGTTCTCAATCTTCTTTTTTATAGGGAGCCAATTTGTTTTCAGCAACTGATCAAAACTTCTCATGGCTCTCGTCTCTGCAGCAGACATGGAGAGCAATATGTTTGTAACATTGAATTGCAATAAAATCATAGTATTGAATTGCAATACATATAGAATCATGAGAATCACAATACATATTGTATTGGCACCTAAGTATCGTAATAATATCATATCGTGAGGTCCCTGGCAATTTCCAGCCCTACAAATGACTATCACTATTCTTTAATGAACCGTGTTATTAACCCATGACTACATGGGCAAAAGCCTGTTAAAATCTCTCTAGGGTACGTGGGACGGTAGCGCCCCACCTGACCAACATCCAGTGAAATTGCAGAGCGTCAAATTCAAAAATAGAAATACTGATGATAAAAATTCAGAAAACATACAAGTGTTATACATAGGTTTAAAGATGAACTTCTTGTGAATCCAACCACGGTGTCAGATTTCAAAAAGGCTTTACGGGAAAGCATACCATGCGATTATTTGAGAACATTGCCCAGCAGACAAATCATTACAAACAGTAACCAGCCAAGTAGAAGAGTTACACAAGTCAGAAATAGAGATAAAATTAATCACTTACCTTTGATGATCTTCATATGGTTGAACTCAGAAGACATTCATTTACTCAATAAATGTTTGTTTTGTTTGATAAAGTCTCTCTTTATATCCAAAAACCTCCGTTTTGTTCACACGTTATCTTCAGTAATCCACAGGCTCAAACGTAGTCAACAGGCAGAAAAAATAAATAAATTGTATCCGTAAAGTTCATAGAAACATGTCAAACGATGTTTATATTCAAACCTCAGGTTGTTTTTAGCCTAAATAATCTATAATATTTCAACTGAACAATAATGTCGTCAATATAAAAGGTAAACAAGAAAGGCGCGCTCTCGGGATTGCGCATGAAAAAGCTCTGTGACACTTTAGGGTCCAGTCATTCAGACTGGTCTTACTCCCTCATTTTTCAGAATACAAGCGTGAAACAATTTCTAAAGACTGTTCACATCTAGTGGAAGGCGTAGGAACTGCAATTTGAGTCCTAAGTCAATGGATACTGTAATGGCATTGAATAGAAAACTACAAAAATAAAGAAATCCTACTTCCTGGATGGATTTTTCTCAGGTTTTCACCTGCCAAATCAGTTCTGATATACTCACAGACATTATTACAACAGTTTTGGAAACTTTAGAGTGTTTTCTATCCAAATCTACCAATTATATGCATATCCTAGCTTCTGGGCCTGAGTAGCAGACAGTTTACTTTGGACACGCTTTTCACCCGGAGGTGAAAATAGTGCCCCCTACCCTAAAGAAGTTAAAACAATGTGATGGCTGTTGTCCTGAGAGGCCCCATTGACCAGAGCTATAAATACACACCGTCCAATCAATGCCCTAATAATTCTGTTCAGGACACAGCCAAGCACAGGGTTCTACTGCTCTATTACACACACACAATCATAAATGCATGGACACACTCACGCACACACACAGCCATTACCTAGGCTAATAGTCTATCTAGGACTCAGCTATGCACAGGGTTCTACTGCTCTCACTCACACACAAACACACACGCACTTCCCATCATCAGTCTACCATTTAATATGACTGATTGCTCTGTTTCAGAAGTATCGTCACCACTTATGAGTTTCTCTTGCTTTATGAGTGTGCGAACAAAGCTTTGCTTTTCAACCACAAAAGAATGCTAAAAGGGTAAAGGAATGAAACCGAACTGAACAAGTGGCAGTGACACCAAATAAGCCCCATCCTTTCCTTGAGTTCAGAGCCTGGGCTAAATGTACTGGACTTTGAGCATTGAAAGACAAGTAGTCACTGAATTATTGGACAAGGTGCGAGCGCTCACACACCACAGAGGCAGCAGATAAGTTTCTCACACTCCCGACCTGCCTAGTACCACTGCTTGGTGAGTCACAGCAGAATCTGGAGTAGAGTGGCGAGCATTTCCCAATCTTAGAAAGGTGTGTGTGTGTGTGTTTGTGATCTTATACATCTCGTCATGCCCTCATCTTTGTGCTCAGCCTTTGTTTCAAATGACATGCAGTGATGCATTCAAAGAAATGTGCTCTCTCCCTCCCTCGCTCTCTCTCCCTCTCATGCTGACAGCACACCCTCTGGATGGTGCTTGTGAAAAAGGGATGTACATGGCCTAGTTCCCTTTTGAGTTTTTAACCGTCTCACTGCTGGGCGAAACCGCTGTGCTCAATCAATGCTTTTCTGCACCACCACAAGTCTCACTGTGTCAAAGTCAAACAGTCCAGAGACTTCAATCACTCACCTTTCCACCATAGCGATGCCAGATATACACTCCACTTGCCTTTGACACATCATAACATGTCAGTCTCCAGTCCAGACCACAGCTGATAACACCTGACCTCACATAACACCTCACACTGACTGTCAAGCAGGAGGGTGCGAGACCTGGCACACACCTTGGTCAGTGATAGTCCTGACTAATTAGAGATCGTAATGATTTCCACTGTGGTGAGTAGCCGATTGAATCGATCCTGATGAACATAGAGTCAGTGGTCGTCTTATAACTCATTCTGATCAGCTCCGATTGATATGAAAGATTCGCTTGCCGTAGCAAACAACCTGAGGCGACACGCATAGACTAAACCCACAACAACTCTTTACAACCAACACAGACTAAACCTACAACAACTCTTCCTCGGAGGGTACTTTTAAGTCCTGCTATTGCCTGCACCCCCCCCCCCCCCCCAATCACACACACACCTATCCCCCCCTCCACAGTCACCAAAGATCAGGCATCACAAAGCACAGGTCAGAAAGCACAGGTCAGGAGGAATCACAAACTAGTTGTTGCTAGAGTCACTACTGTATAATAATTTGTAGAGTGCACTCTCACTGGCTGGCGCACTCCACTAGCAATGATTCAATTAAGATGAGAGCGGAAACGGGAGCAGCTGGCTTGGTTATGGGATCTTTTAATAGCAGCCCAGCCCACCTCCTCTCACTGCAGGGCTGTTTGGGTTTTGGGCACAAACAGCCACCAATAAAGTGGAGGAAAAATAGTTATCCCCAGTTCTTTAAACTTCACCAAGACAACACTCTCAGCTTATGACATGCATCTAGCACGACACATCTAGAAGATAAGCACTGCAGGTGTCCAGAACCAGAGCCTAAAGCAGGTGGACCCAGTGCCATACTCACTGCTCCAGAAGGGTCTTTATGCCAGATCTCTCCCCCGCCAAAGGTGTCTTGGAGCTGGGTGCGCAGTGGCAGACTTACAGCCTCTCTAGTCCCTCTCGTGCGAATCTCTCCGATCAGCACGCTCCTCAGCCCCCCCTCTCGGATACGGACAGAAGATGGGAGTCTGTTCTCAATCCGGGTCGGCTACACGTCATCACCGCGCCTACCCCAGAATAGCACCACTCACCGCAGGGACTTGTGGCCCACTTTCCCAAGGAGCCCAAAACGCTCCTCTCCTCTGAAAAACTTTTTAAAAATCTCTCCACCTGTTTTAGAGCACTGTTCAACAGGAAGCTAGTGCAAATGGACCTTTGAAACTCACTGTTCTTCGGTCACTATGAGCAATGAGAATGTGTTTTTATCCTCTGTCCTAAAGGCAGAAGTAAGGACTCCACCCAATGTGGTGTGTGGAAGTGAAGTTCCTGATTACATACAGTAGACAAGATCACTGGCTTGGACAGCTGTCAGGTATCAGCATAATCTAGCTTGAACCCACACCTTTTGCATGGTCAGTATTTTCACACACCCATCTCCCAAGCACTCTGCATCCCATATTTCCATCCTCATGCATGGAGTCCACAGTCTCCGCACCCTCCACCCTACCCCCTGCTAGTGGACTAAGATGAGGAGAGAGCAGAGTACATTAACCAACAGGGTTTCCGTTAGCCGGCAATTGGCAAAAAAAATATAAAAAAATAACTTTTTAATTCATTGGTGGAAACACCAGTTCATGGAAATACAATTCACTGTCATGCTTATCGGTCTATAGGCTAATTTGAATAATTTTGTGTAATTAAATTGGCCTGTGTATTCATTAGTCATCATGCATCTTATTTATCCAACAACTATTATACGCGCACAGCATACAGAGCATATTTTGAGCGGGATTTCTCCTGCAGCTCCTCAGCTGGTTGCTGCTAGAGTAAAATGGGCTTTTATAAGCCCATTCATTGCGCCACAAATCCCAATGCAAATCGCATGTTTAAAACAGTTTTAGTGCAACTAAAAAGAGCTACAAAATGTTTCCTCTAAACTGGTAATTGAAGCACGCCTCCCATTCAACATTCAAGTGCAGGCAACAACCTATTAGTGCATCAGCCACCACTTTACAATGTGAGCTGGAGGCAGTATGCATTTTGAAAACATGCTTAAAACCTTTTTCAAATAGCTTACTGTGAGGAACTATAGTTAATATATTATAATTCGCAATGGATATAAAAAATAAATAAAAAACACTTCCCTACATTTCCTGTGCAGCAGGACAGGTACTTCTATGCGTGTTCAGGTGCGCACACACTACCTCAACATTATCAGGAAAGAGAAACCAGACACATGCTCATATGGAGCACCCCAAACAAAAGACAATGTTTCTCACAAGTGTAGCAGGTTGTGAACTCTGCAAACAACGTTTCCACTCCGAGATTGAGAAAGGTAAATGCCTGTAATTAATACATAAATTAACAGATTTTTTAAAATGATGATAGGATAAGACAACCATAAGAACTAAGGACAATGTACATATCAAAACTCAGACAAACAAACACACACGATACAACACAGTTGAATCTGACAATTAATCTTGATGGTTGTAGTCGTCTCAAATAAAACTGTGAATGACCTCGGCGTTACTCTGGACCCTGATCTCTCTTTTGACGAACATATCAAGACTGTTTCAAGGACAGCTTTTTTCCATCTATGTAACATTGCAAAAATCAGAAACTTTCTGTCCAAAAATGATGCAGAAAAATGTATTCATGCTTAACTTCTAGGTTAGACTACTGCACTGCTCTACTTTCTGGCTACCCGGATAAAGCACTAAATAAACTTCAGTTTGTGCTAAATACGGCTGCTAGAATCCTGACTAGAACCAAAAAAATTGATCATATTACTCCAGTGCTAGCCTCCCTACACTGGCTTCATGTTAAGGCAAGGGCTGATTTCAAGGTTTTACTGCTAACCTACAAAGCATAACATGGGCTTGCTCCTACCTATCTTTCCGATTTTGTCCTGCCGTACATACCTACACGTACACTACGGTCACAAGACCCAGGCCTCCTAATTGTCCCTAGAATTTCTAAGCAAACAGTTGGAGGCAGGGCCTTCTCCTATAGAGCTCCATTTTTATGGAATGGGTCTGCCTACCCATGTGAGAGACGCAGACTCGGTCTCAACCTTTAAGTCTTTACTGAAGACTCATCTCTTCAGTAGGTCATATGATTGAGTGTAGTCTGGCCCAGGAGTGTGAAGGTGAACGGAAAGGCTCTGGAGCAACGAACCGCCCTTGCTGTCTCTGCCTGGCCGGTTCCCCGCTCTCCACTGGGATTCTCTGCCTCTAACCCTATTACAGGGGCTTAGTCACTGGCTTACTGGTGCTCTTCCATGCCGTCCCTAGGAGGGGTGCGTCAATTGAGTGGGTTGAGTCACTGATGTGATCTTCCTGTCTGGGTTGGCACCCCCTTGGGTTGTGCCGTGGCGGAGATCTTTGTGGGTTACACTCGGCCTTGTCTCAGGATGGTAAGTTGGTGGTTGAAGATATCCCTCTAGTGGTGTGGGGGCTGTGCTTTGGCAAAGTGGGTGGGGTTATATCCTGCCTGTTTGGCCCTGTCCGGGGATATCATCGGATGGGGCCACAGTGTTTCCTGACCCCTCCTGTCTCAGCCTCCAGTATTTATGCTGCAGTAGTGTATGTGTCGGGGGGCTAGGGTCAGTCTGTACTTCTCCTGTCTTATCCGGTGTCCTGTGTGAATTTAAGTATGCTCTCTCTAATTCTCTCTCTCGGAGGACCTGGCCCTAGGACCATGCCTCAGGACTACCTGGCATGATGACTCCTTGCTGTCCCCAGTCCACCTGGCCGTGTTTCAACTGTTCTGCCTGCGGCTATGGAACCCTGACCTGTTCACCGGACGTGCTACCTGTCTCAGACCTGTTGTTTTCAACTCTCTAGAGACAGCAGGAGCGGTAGAGATACTCGTAATGATCAGCTATGAAAAGCCAACTGACATTTACTCCTGAGGTGCTGACTTGTTGCACCCTCGACAACTACTGTGATTATTATTATTTGACCATGCTGGTCATTTATGAACATTTGAACATCTTGGCCATGTTCTGTTATAATCTCCACCCGGCACAGCCAGAAGAGGACTGACCACCCCTCATAGCCTGGTTCCTCTCTAGGTTTCTTTCTAGGTTTTGGCCTTTCTAGGGAGTTTTTCCTAGCCACCGTGCTTCTACACCTGCATTGCTTGCTGTTTTGGGTTTTAGGCTGGGTTTCTGTACAGCACTTTGAGATATCAGCTGATGTAAGAAGGGCTATATAAATACATTTGATTTGATTTGGACAACAGTTATTAGCAATGCCATGGTGTAGCCTAATACAAAAATAAATAAGTACAGTAGCTTACATTCCATGGCATTTGGACAATTTTACCATTCTAATAACATATATTTGCTTTAATTAATATTGTTCAATAGAACTCTAATCGACTTGGTCAAAACAATATGCCTAAAGAGTTTCTCAATACTCCCATTGCTTAGCATCTCCCACTTTCTTTAATGCTGTTGAATTTTCTGATTTCTAATAGCAATTATAATTTCAAGGAGGAATCGGTGTCTTAACAAAATGTTTTTAAAAAGTTGGTGTTAGACATGTAGAATTTTGTGTTTTGAATATGAATATTTTACCTAGCAGAAGTATTGTACTGTCAATTTAAGGACTGTGGACAATGAGGTCACCAAAGATAAGCTGAGGATTCATATATACAGCTGTCGGAAGTTTACATACACCTCAGCCAAATACATTTAAATTCAGTTTTTCACAGTTCCTGACATTTAATCCGAGTAAAAATTCCCTGTCTTAGGTCAGTTAGGATCACCACTAGGATCACCACTGTCAGAATAATAGTAGAGAGAATGATTTATTTCAGCTTTTATTTCTTTCATCACATTCCCAGTGGGTCAGAAGCTTACATTAGAGGTCGACCGATTAATCGGAATGACCGATTAATTAGGGCCAATTTCACGTTTTCATAACAATCGGTAATCAGCATTTTTGAACACTGATTATGGCCGATTACATTGCACTCCACGAGGAGACTGCGTGGCAGGCTGACTACCTGTTATGCGAGTGCAGCAAGGAGCCAAGTTAAGGTACTAGCTAGCATTAAACTTATCTTATAAAAAACAATCAATCTTAACATAATCACTAGTTAACTACACATGGTTGATGATATTATTAGTTTAGCTAGCTTGTCCTGCGTTGCATATAATCGATGCGGTGCCTGTTCATTTATCATTGAATCACAGCCTACTTCGCCAAACGGGTGATTTAACAAGCGCATTTGCGAAAAAAGCACTGTCATTGCACCAATGTGTACCTAACCATAAACATCAATGCCTTTCTTAAAATCAATACACAAGTATATATTTTTTAACCTGCATATTTAGTTAACATTGCCTGCTAACATAAATTTATTTTAACTAGGGAAATTGTGTCACTTCTCTTGCGTTCTGTGCAAGCAGAGTCAGGGTAAATGCAGCAGTTTGGGCCGCCTGGCTTGTTGCGAACTGTGTGAAGACCATTTCTTCCTAACAAAGACTGTAATTCATTTGCCAGAATTTTACATAATTATGACATAACATTGAATGTTGTGCAATATAACAGCAATATTTAGACTTATGGATGCCACCCGTTAGATAAAATACGGAACTGTTCCGTATTTCACTGAAAGAATAAATGTTTTGTTTTTGAAATGATAGTTTCCGGATTTGAACATATTAATGACCTAAGGATCGTATTTCTGTGTGTTATTATATTATAATTACGTCTATGATTTGATAGAGCAGTCTGACTGAGCAGTGGTAGGCAGCAGCAGGCTCGTAAGCATTCATTCAAACAGCACTTTCCTGCATTTGCCAGCAGCTCTTCGCTGTGCTTCAAGCATTGCGCTGTTTATGACTTCAAGCCTATCAACTCCCAAGATTAGGCTGGGAATACTAAAGTACCTATTAGAACATCCAATAGTCAAAGGTATATGAACTACAAATGGTACAGAGAGAAATAGTCCTATAATAACTACAACCTTGTAACAATCCTCGTCTGGAGAAAGAGAGGAGGACCAAAGCGCAGCGTTGTAAGTGTTCATGATGAAACTTTAATAGAACAAACTGAACACTGAAATACAAAACAATAAATTGAACGAACAAAAACCGAAACAGTTCCATGTGGAACACACAGACACGGAAGACAACCACCCACGAATCCCAGGTGAAAAAAGGCTACCTAAGTATGATTCTCAATCAGAGACAACTAACGACACCTGCCTCTGATTGAGAATCATACCAGGCCAAACGAAAAAACCAACATAGAAACACAAACATAGATAACCCACCCAACTCACACCCTGACCATACTAAAACAAAGAAATAACAAAAGAACTAAGGTCAGAACGGGACAAACCTAAAACTTCTTACCTGGGAATATTGAAGACTCATGTTAAAAGGAACCACAAGCTTTCATATGTTCTCATGTTCTGAGCAAGGAGCTTAAACGTTAGCTTTTTTACATGGCACATATTGCACTTTTACTTTCTTCTCCAACACTTTGTTTTTGCATTATTTAAACCAAATTGAACATGTTTCATTATTTATTTGAGACTGAATTCATTTATTGATGTATTATATTAAGTTAAAATAAGTGTTCATTCAGTATTGTTGTAATTGTCATTATTACAAATATATATATGAAAATCGTCCGCGTAATTGGTATCGGCGATGAAAAATCATAATCGGTCGACCTCTAGTTAACATACACTCAATTAGTATTTGGTAGCATTGCTTTTAAATTGTTTAACTTGGGTCAAATGTTTTGGGTAGCCTTGCACAAGCTTCCCACAATAAGTTGGCCCATTCCTCCTGACAGAGCTGGTGTAACTGAGTCAGGTTTGTAGGCCTCCTTGCTCACACACGCTTTTTCAGTTCTGCCCACAAATTTTATATAGGATTGAGGTCAGGGCTTTGTGATGGCCACTCCAATACCTTGACTTTGTTGTCCTTAAGCCATTTTGCCACAACTTTGGAAGTATGCTTGGGGTCATTGTCCATTTGGAAGACCCATTTGCGACCAAGCTTCCTGACTGATGTCTTGAGATGTTGCTTCAATATATCTACAATTTTCCAACCTCATGATGCCATCTATTTTGAGAAGTGCACCAGTCCCTCCTGCAGCAAAGCACCCCCACAAAATGATCCTGCCATCCCGTGCTTCACGGTTGGGATAGTGTTCTTCGGCTTGCAAGCCTCCCCCTTTTTCCTCCAAACATAAAAATGGTCATTATGGCCAAACAGTTCTATTTTTGTTTCATCAGACCAGAGGACAATCATTGCCCCCATGTGCAGTTGTAAACCGTAGTCTGGCTTTGAGGTTTTGGAGCAGTGGCTTCTTCCTTGCTGAGCGGCCTTTCAGGTTATGTCGATATAGGACTTGTTTTACTGTGGATATAGATACTTTTGTACCCGTTTCCTCCAGCATCTTCACAAGGTCCTTTGCTGTTGTTCTGGGATTGATTTGCACTTTTCGCACCACAGTACGTTCATCTCTAGGAGACAGAACGCGTCTCCTTCCTGAGCGGTATGACGGCTGCGTGGTCCCATGGTGTTTATACTTGCATACTATTGTTTGTACAGATGAACGTGGTACCTCCAGGCGTTTGGAAATTGCTCCCAAGGATGAACCAGACTTGTGGAGGTCTACAATTTTTTTTCTGAGGTCTTGGCTGATTTCTTTTGATTTTCCCATGATGTCAAGCAAAGAGGCACTGAGTTTGAAGGTAGGCCTTGAAATACATCCACAGGTACACCTCCAATTGACTCAAATTATGTGAATTAGTCTATCAGAAGCTTCTAAAGCCATGACATTTTCTGGAATTTTCCATGCTGTTTAAAGGCACAGTCAACTTGGTGTTTGTAAACTTCTGACCCACTGGAATTGTGATACAGTGAAATAATCTGTCTGTAAACAATTGTTGGAAAAATAACTTGTGTCGTGCACAAAGTAGATGTCCTAACCGACTTGACAAAACTATAGTTTGTCAACAAGAAATGTGTGGAGTGGTTGAAAAACAAGTTTTAATGACTCCAACCTAAGTGTATGTAAACTTCCGACTTCAACTGTAGTTTGATGGAGCGATGGGAAAGCCAGCCTTGAATCTGTAGCCAAAATAAGCTTACTGTCAAACAGTACCAATACAAATGCATTATGTCCTCCTCATTATGACAGAATCTGCATTTCAAGTCTTGCTCAATAAACCAAATACAAAACATTGTCTTTGTTGACAGAATTTTATAAAATACCTTTAACTGAAAGGCTCAGACCTGCTTCCATGGTATTGGGTTGTCAAAGATATCTTCCTAATTTTTATGGCATTGCAGATAAGTTATATTTATCATTTTGTATCCATTTATAGTTTTTTTAGAGTAGGACAGCATAGTTAACTTGTGCTTTCCTTTCTTCATCTTAACTTTCCATGTGGGGGGTATAGCAGACACTAATTGAGCACATGTATGATTGGTACAAATATCCCTGTAGGTTCTACACAATGTTCCAAAATCAAACCATTTTCTGTCCTTGTCCACAATGTCATTTAGAAAATGTTTTTCAATAAGATTGCCAACAAAAGAGGTTAGCCATTAATATCAATATTTGTGTTGTACTAAATAAGTTGCTGAAGAACTTCCTCAGGGTATACGGGAGAATAGAATTGGAAGTGTAACCATTGCCTCCTGAAGTAATGGAGATGCAATGCTAAAAATAAATTGTGCTATTTTGGTAGAGAAATGTTTAAATTGATGAAAAGGTTGGAGGTTGTGTGTGAAAATTTAGTACATTTCGCTGAAATCCAGTTTGGATTGGGATATACAGTACACTAGGAAAGTATTCAGACACCTTGACTTTTTCCACATTTTATTAGGTTACAGCCTTATTCTAAAATATATTTTCCTCATCAATCTACACCCAATACCCCATAACGACAAAGCAAAAACTGTTTTTATTTTTTTATTTTTGCAAATGTATTACAAACAAAAAAACAAAAACCTTTTTTACAAAAGTATTCAGACCCTTTGCTATGAGACTCGAACTTGAGCTCAGGTGCATTCTGTTTCCATTGATCATCCTTGAGATGTTTCTACAACTTGAAGTTTCTAACTCTCAAGGAAATACATTGACAGTATACGGACATTACAACCAAGTAACGTGAGGAGTCTCCCTCCTGTTGGGTGTCGGATTGGCTTACAGCATCGAAAGAATAGTAAGGGTTTCTTAGGTTCTGTGAAGAACATTTTCCTTACCTCAATTGGAATTGGGGCCCCCCCCCCCTTTTGAATGACTCAATGGCATAATGTAATTCCTCCTCTGTGATCAAACCTTCACCTAAAAGCTGCTGCTCATCTGTACGTTTCAGGTGGGTGATATTCAATACAAAAAAAATCTCAAATCAAATTGTATTGGCCACATACACATATTTATCAGATGTTATTGGGGGTGTAGCGAAATGCTTGTCTGTGAATGCTTGTGAGATTGTAGGGCTAGCTTCTGTTTGAACAACTGTTTGAAATAATTTGTTCCTTCTATTAATAATGCAATTCTCTAAAATGAGTTGATATTTTTTCAGGCAAAATTTCTCTGCTGTAAATGCATGAAATATATGGAGTATTTTTCACCATGTTCCATCCACGTGGTTTTAGACCTACAGTATAGATGATACCACCAACGACCTGTTGATGAAGTCTCTCTAGCTCTCTTTGTTTTCCATTGAGTAATTGTAATGTTGTAATTTAAATCTTTAAAATAATTGTCAATTTGTTGTTTTAGAGCAATGATGTCCTCTGTTTAAAAAGCTTTTCCTTGGCAAAAACCTTTTCTTTCTCCAAGAGGCATGTTTTATCACATGCCCACTGAAAGCGCATTTGATGGCATCCCATACAATATGCGGATCATCTGCGTCTGTACTGTGGTTAAATAATGAAATTATGTTTAAAATAAATTGTTATGAATAAAATTCACATCCTCCAGTAAGGATTGGTTAAACTTCCAAAACCCTGGACCTCTTGGGAATTCCTCACTGCAAGTTGGATTGTAATAACAGAGTACTTTGAACATAAATGTTCTGCAATAACAGTTTTATACCGTAGAACTGAGTAAAAAGCAAATAAAAAAATAATAAATTAGTCTCGCCTTCTCCCTTATTCGCCAAGTATATCTAATTGACTGGGGACTTTTAAATCTCCCGATATCTACTAGATCCAGAGAGGATATATTCCCCTGATTGCTGAAAGAGCTTGTAGGTGATAATTTGACATGCGGCTCCCAGTTCTATTGATTACTGAATCTATCACTGTATTAAAATCTCCAACCATTATAATTTGTTTGTTACAATCCTTCAATTTCTGTATTGTCTCCTCTCAAAGAATAATGAATTGTACACATTTGGGGCATGGAGGTTGATGAGACAAAAAACGTAAATTGTCCACTGATATTTCTAACATAATCCATCTCCCGTGAGAATCTCCTATAGTCACATGGATATTAGCTAATCTGATTACCAATAAGAATAAGAACCCCTCTTTTGTTGCTTAAGCCATGATTAAAGAACATACAGTGTTTTCGGAAAGTATTGATACCCCTTGACCATATTTTGCTACGTGACACCCTTATTCTAACAAGCTTGGCACACCTGTATTTGGGGAGTTTCTCCCATTTTTCAAGCTCTGTCAGGTTGGATGGGGAGCGCCACCGCACAGCCATTTTCAGGTCTCTCCAGAGATGTTTGATCGAGTTCAAGTCCGGGCTCTGGCTGGGCCATTCAAGGACATTCAGAGACTTGTCCCGAAGCCACTCCTGTGATGCCTTGGCTGTGTGCTTAGGATCGTTATCCTGTTGGAAGGTGAACGGTCGCCCCAGTCTGAGGTCCTGAGCACTCAAGCAGGTTTTCATCAAGGATCGCTGTACTTTCCTCCGTTAATCTTTCCCTCGATCCTGACTAGTCTCCCAGTCCCTGCCGCTGAAAAACATCCCCACAGCTTGATGCTTCACAGTAGGGATGGTGCAAGGTTTACTCCAGACGTGATGCTCAACATTCAGAGTTCAATCTTGGTTTCATCAGACCAGAGAATCTTGTTTCTAAACGTCTGAAAGTCCTTTAGTTGCCTTTTGGCAAACTCCAAGCGAGCTGTCATGTGCCTTTTACTGAGGAGTGGCTTCTGTCTGGAAGAGTGTTGCAGAGATGGTTGTCCTTCTGGAAGATTATCCCATCTCCAGAGAGGAACTCTGGAGCTCTGTCAGAGTGACCATTGGGTTCTTGGTCACCTACCTGACCAAGGCCCTTCTCCCCTGGTTGCTCAGTTTGGCTGGGCAGCCAGCTCTAGGAACAGTCTTGGTGGTTCCAAACTTCTTCCATTTAAGAATGGAGGCCACTGTTTTATTGGGGAGCTTCAATGCTGCAGAAATCTTTCAGTACCCTTCCCCAGATCTGTGCCTCGTCACAATCATGTCTCTAAGCTCTACGGAGCTCAATTCCTTCGACGTCATGGCTTGGTTTTTTCTCTTGGCACCCACCTGTCTATACAAGGTCCCACACTGTCAACTGTGGGACCTTGTATAGACAGGTGGGTGCCTTTCCAAATCATGTCCAATCAACTCAATTTACCACAGGTGGATAAATAAAGTTGTAGAAGCATCTCAAGGGTGATCAATGGAAACAGGATGCATCTGAGCTCAATTTTAAGTCTCATAGCAATGGGTATGAATACTTAATAATACTTAATGAATAATAAGGTACTTCTGTCATAAAAAAAAAATATATATGAAAAAATTTCGGGAAACATGTTTTTGCTTTGTCATTATTGTCACGATCGTCGTTACGTGAAAGAGAGGAGGACCAAGGTGCAGCGTGAAATGAACACATATTTAATCAACGAAGACGAAGAACACTTACAAACTAAACAAAACAACAAACCGACGAACGTGAAGCTATATAATGACAAGTGCAGACACAGGCAACTTACACATAGACAATCACCCACAAACTACCTAATGACTATGGCTGACTAAATATGGCTCCCAATCAGAGACAACAATAGACAGCTGTCTCTAGGCAACCATAGACATACATACACCTAGACTAGACCCTGCCCCATAAACATACAAAAACCCCTAGACAATACAAAACACATACATCCCCCATGTCGCACCCTGACCTAACTAAAATGATAAAGAAAACAAAGATAACTAAGGCCAGGGCGTGACAGTACCTCCCCCCCAAAGGTGCGGACTCCGGCCGCAAAACCTGACATAGAAGGGGAGGGTCCGGGTGGGCCTTCTTACGGCGGTGGCTCGGGTGCGGGACGTGGACCCCACTCCACCATAGTCAATACCCGCTTTGGTGGCGCCTCTGGAGCGAGGACCCTTACAGCGAGTCCCGGACTGAAGACCATCCTAGAGGGCGCCACTGGACGGAGGGGCAGCTCCGGACTGAGGGGCTGCCCCGGACTGAGGGGCAGCCCCGGACTGAGGGGCAGCCCCGGACTGAGGGGCAGCCCCGGACTGAGGGGCAGCTCATGACTGGAGGGCAGCTCATGACTGGAGGGCAGCTCATGACTGGAGGGCAGCTCATGACTGGAGGGCAGCTCATGACTGGAGGGCAGCTCATGACTGGAGGGCAGCTCATGACTGAGGGGTAGCTCATGACTGAGGGGTAGCTCATGACTGAGGGGTAGCTCATGACTGGCTGGCGGCTCTGGCAGGTCATGGCTGACTGGCGGCTCTGGCAGGTCATGGCTGACTGACGGCTCTGGCAGGTCATGGCTGACTGACGGCTCTGGCAGGTCATGGCTGACTGACGGCTCTGGCAGGTCATGGCTGACTGACGGCTCTGGCAGGTCATGGCTGACTGACGGCTCTGGCAGGTCATGGCTGACTGACGGCTCTGGCAGGTCATGGCTGACTGACGACTCTGGCCGGTCATGGCTGACGGGCGACTCTGGCCGGTCATGGCTGGCGGGCGACTCTGGCCGGTCATGGCTGGCGGGCGACTCTGGCCGGTCATGGCTGGCGGGCGACTCTGGCCGGTCATGGCTGGCGGGCGACTCTGGCCGGTCATGGCTGGCGGGCGACTCTGGCCGGTCATGGCTGGCGGGCGACTCTGGCCGGTCATGGCTGGCGGGCGACTCTGGCCGGTCATGGCTGGCGGGCGACTCTGGCCGGTCATGGCTGGCGGGCGACTCTGGCCGGTCATGGCTGGCGGGCGACTCTGGCCGGTCATGGCTGGCGGGCGACTCTGGCCGGTCATGGCTGGCGGGCGACTCTGGCCGGTCATGGCTGGCGGGCGACTCTGGCCGGTCATGGCTGGCGGGCGACTCTGGCCGGTCATGGCTGGCGGGCGACTCTGGCGGCTCCTGACTGGCGGGCGGCTCTGGCGGCTCCTGACTGGCGGGCGGCTCTGGCGGCTCCTGACTGGCGGGCGGCTCTGGCGGCTCCTGACTGGCGGGCGGCTCTGGCGGCTCCTGACTGGCGGGCGGCTCTGGCGGCTCCTGACTGGCGGGCGGCTCTGGCGGCTCCTGACTGGCGGGCGGCTCTGGCGGCTCCTGACTGGCGGGCGGCTCTAGCGGCTCCTGACTGACGGACGGCTCTAATGGCTCGGGACAGACGGGCGGCTCTGACGGCTCGGGACAGATGGGCGGCTCTGACGGCTCGGGACAGATGGGCGGCTCTGACGGCGCTGGGCAGGCAGGCAGCTCAGATGGCGCTGGGCAGGCAGGCAGCTCAGATGGCGCTGGGCAGGCAGGCAGCTCAGATGGCGCTGGGCAGGCAGGCAGCTCAGATGGCGCTGGGCAGGCAGGCAGCTCAGATGGCGCTGGGCAGGCAGGCAGCTCAGATGGCGCTGGGCAGGCAGGCAGCTCAGATGGCGCTGGGCAGGCAGGCAGCTCAGATGGCGCTGGGCAGACGGGCAGCATGGCGGCGCTGGGCAGACGGGCAGCGCAGGCGGCGCTGGGCAGACGGGCAGTGCAGGCGGCGCTGGGCAGACGGGCAGTGCAGGCGGCGCTGGGCAGACGGCCGACTTTGACCTGCTGAGGCGCACAGTAGGCCTGGTGCGTGGTGCCGGAACTGGTGGTACCGGACTGGAGACACGCACCTCAGGGCGAGTGCGGGGAGAAGGAACAGTGCGTACAGGGCTCTGGAGACGTACAGGAGGCTTGGTGCGTGGTGTTGGCACTGGTGGTACTGGGCTGGGAACACTCACCACTGGGCGAGTGCGAGGGGCTGCCACAGGAGTGCTGGTGCGCTGAGCTGGCACAGGACGTGCAGGGCTAGGGAGGCGCACAGGAGGCCTGGTGCGTGGTGCTGGCACAGTCTTCACCAGACTGCTAGCACGCACCTCAGGACGAGTATGGAGAGCTGACTCAGGTGACATCAAATCCCGCACACGCTCCTTCAAGCGGATGCGGTGCTTTATGCTCCACACCAGCAAATCCCTCATTTCTCTCTCCTCCAATTTCCCCATTAATTCATCCACAGTCTCAGCTTCACTCCCCTTGCTCACCTCCAATTCCACCTCGACTGGCTCTGGTTCCATCTTCGGCTCCTCACAGTAAGCACAGGGAGCTGGCTCAAGTCTCCTACTTGACCCAGCTACACTCCCCGAGAGCCCCCCCCCAATACATTTTTGGGGGTGCCAGCCGCTCTGCCGTGCTAGCTCCTCATACCGGCGCCTCTCTGCTTTCGCTGCCTCCAGCTCTGCCTTGGGGCGGCGATATTCCCCTGGTTGTGCCCAAGGTCCTCCACCGTCTAATATTTCCTCCCAATTCCAATAGTCCTGCGATCGCTGCTGCTGCCTTGTATCACGCTGCTTGGTCCGGTTTTGGTAGGTGATTCTGTCACGATCGTCGTTACGTGAAAGAGAGGAGGACCAAGGCGCAGCGTGAAATGAACACATATTTAATCAACGAAGACGAAGAACACTTACAAACTAAACAAAACAACAAACCGACGAACGTGAAGCTATATAATGACAAGTGCAGACACAGGCAACTTACACATAGACATAGACAATCACCCACAAACTACCTAATGACTATGGCTGACTAAATATGGCTCCCAATCAGAGACAACGATAGACAGCTGTCTCTAATTGAGAACCAATCTAGGCAACCATAGACATACATACACCTAGACTAGACACTGCCCCATAAACATACAAAAAACCCTAGACAATACAAAACACATACATCCCCCATGTCACACCCTGACCTAACTAAAATGATAAAGAAAACAAAGATAACGAAGGCCAGGGCGTGACAATTATGGGGTATTGTGTGTAGACTGATGAGAAATAACTATTATTTAATCTATTTTAAAATAAGGCTGTCACGTAAAAAAAAATGTGGAAAAAGGGAAAGGGTCTGAATACTTTCCGAATGCACTGTACAAACTCCCCAATCACTCTTCCATTTAGCTTCTTCCTTAGCTATAGAGTGACAACCAAATGACAGGGATTAACGGTACATTTACTACTGGTGACATATGTAAATGGAGAATCAATAAAACAATGAATGCCATTCTGGAGAGACGCCTATATCGTCGCCACACACTTCTTGTCAACATTTTAAATGATAATCAAGACACATTATCTTCACACATATTTTAGATGCTTTTTACTGACAGCCGCAATTCAATAAATCAGCGATGCCTTTTATCACTTCCCTGTATAGATAGGAGAAATTATTGAATTTTGTATTACCATTTACTTCCCCATTGGACCAACCACTATGCCATTTCTCTCCAGTTCTATTGGTTTTCAATTTAAAGGCACAATCCTACTCATATTAGCAACCCATTTGAGTTGTTGTATCTTTAGATTCAACCTCTTTCAAAGTTTCTGACAGACATTTTCATCTCTGTCACATGGAACTGCTATCAGGTGCGCTGTTTAGAATGGGGTTTTCCCTGGTGTGCCGTTTAGAATGGGGTTTTCCAGCGAATTGCATTGTGGCCAATTTTTGTAAAGGACGTTTTATTGGCTGCTTCATTACATGAGTTGCATGTTCTGTTAAGATGCATTACCATAATCTAAATGTGATTTCTGTCATTCTGAGAACCATGTGTGGACACCCTAATGGGTTATGCACCCAATGCATATGGGTCAGGTACATTTCTCAAAATGGCCGGTAAATTAAAATCTTCCCGATCATGTTGTCCGGCGCAACATTTTCCTGACGGAAACCCTGGCTGAGAGCTATTGAAGTAGCTTGTCAGAGACCGGTCTCCTCTTTGGTATAACTGAATCATGCCCAACTGATGGGTTAAGCATCCTGCTCAGCTTATAATGGCCCATTACCCATTACAGTGCATTCCAATAGGATGTGGCGAGCACTCCAAGAGCACTGAGACAGCGTTTTCTCTGACAGGCAAATGAACTTCAAGACCTCTCAGGCAACAAATAGTCAGCATCAGATAATGAGATAGTTTTATGGGGCAAGTATTGGAGGTGGCCAAAACAGACAGTACAGACACACAGGAACACTAGTAGCCTAGTAACAGGTGTAGAAAATATGAAAAAGTGCCTCCTGAGTGGCGCTGTCACTCTCCCAAGTCCATACGGGAGTTGCGGCAATGGGACAAGACTAACTACCAATTGAATACCACAAAATTGGGGTGAAAGAAAAGGTGTAAAAAAATATTCTTTAAAAAAAATAGATAAGATTCTTTTTTTTTTTAAATCATGTGCACTGAAGAGGGAAATATACTGAACAAAAATATAAAACGCAACATGTAAAGTATTGGTCCCATGTTTCATGAGATTAAATAAAAGATCCCAGAAATTGTCCATACGCACAAAAAGCTTATTTCTCTTAAATGTTGTTTATACATTTGTTTATATTCCTGTTAATCAGCATTTCTCCTTTGCCAAGATAATACATCCACCTGAAAGGTTTGGCAAAGTTTAATCAAGAGGCTGATTAAACAGCATGATCATTACACAGGTGCACCTTGTACTGGGGACAATAAAAGGACACTAAAATGTGCGGTTGTGTCACACAACATAATGCCACAGATGTCTCATGATTAGAAGGAGCGTGCAATTGGCATGCTGACTGCAGGAATGTCCACCAGAGCTGTTGCCAAAGAATTTAATGTTAATTTCAGACAGCTGATGAAACTGAGTTTGCACAATCGAAGAATTTCTGCACAAACTGTCATCTCTGTGCTCGTTGTCCTCACCAGGATCTTGATCTGACTGCATTTAGGCATTGTAATGGTATGGGCAGGCATAAACTACTGACAACGAACACAATTACATTTTATCGACGGCAATTTGAATGCACAGAGATTCCATGATGAGATCCTGAGGTCCATTGTCGTGCCATTCATCCGCCACCAGCACCTCATGTTTCAGCATGATAACGCATGGCCCCATGTCGCAAGGATCTGTTCACAATTCCTGGAAGGTGAAAAGGTCCCAGTTCTTCCATGGCCCACATACTCACCAAACATGTCACCCCTTCAGCATGTTTGGGATGCTCTGGATCGACCTGTATGACAGCGCGTTCCAATTTCCGCCAATACCCAGCAACTTCGTACAGCCATTGAAGAAGAGTGGGACAACATTCCACAGGCCACAATCAACAGAAAGAGCAACTCTACGCAAGTGAGATGTGTCGCGCTGCATGAGGAAAATGGTGGTCCCACCAGATACTGACTGGTTTTCCGATCCACGCCCCTACCTTTTCTTTTAAGGTATCTGTGACCAAGAGATGCAAATCTGAATTCCTAGTCATGTGAAATCCATACAAACTCAGCAAAAAAGAAACGTCCTCTCACAGTCAACTGCGTTCATTTTCAGCAAACTTAACATGTGTAAATATTTGTATGAACATAACAAGATTCAACAACCGAGAAATAAACTGAACAAGTTCCACACACATATGACTAACAGAAATTGAATAATGTGTTCCTGAACAAAGCGGGTTCAAAATCAAAAGTAACAGTCAGTATCTGGTGTTACCTTTATTTAACTAGGCAAGTCAGTTAAGAACACATTCTTATTTTCAATGACTGCTTTGTTCAGGGGCAGAACGACAGATTTTTACCTTGTCAGCTCGGGGATTCAATCTTGCAACCTTACGGTTAACTAGTCCAACGCTCTAACCACCTGCCTTACACTGCACTCCACGAGGAGCCTGCCTGTTACGCGAATGCAGTAAGAAGCCAAGGTAAGTTGCTAGCTGCATTAAACTTATCTTATAAAAAACAATCAATCAATCAATCATAATCACTAATTAACTACACATGGTTGATGATATTACTAGTTTATCTAGCGTGTCCTGTGTTGCATATAATCGATGCGGTGCGCATTCGCGAAACAGGACTGCCGTTGCTCCAACGTGTACCTAACCATAAACATCAATGCCTTTCTTAAAATCAATACACAAGTATATATTTTTAAACCTGCATATTTAGTTAATATTGCCTGCTAACATGAATTTCTTTTAACTAGGGAAATTGTGTCACTTCTCTTGCAACAGAGTCAGGGTATATGCAGCAGTTTGGGCCGCCTGGTTCGTTTGCGAACTGTGTGAAGACTATTTCTTCCTAACAAAGACAGCCAACTTCGCCAAACGGGGGATGATTTAACAAAAACGCATTTGCGAAACAAGCACAATCGTTGCACGACTGTACCTAACCATAAACATCAATGCCTTTCTTAAAATCAATACACAGAAATATATATTTTTAAACCTGCATATTTAGCTAAAGGAAATCCAGGTTAGCAGGCAATATTAACCAGGTGAAATTGTGTCACTTCTCTTGCGTTCATTGCACGCAGAGTCAGGGTATATGCAAAAGTTTGGGCCGCCTGGCTCGTTGCGAACTAATTTGCCAGAATTGTACGTAATTATGACATAACATTGAAGGCTGTGCAATGTAACAGGAATATTTAGACTTTCTTTCACTGAAAGAATAAACGTTCTTTCAGTGAACGTTTTGTTTTGATGACCAAAGGCTCGTATTTCTGTGTGTTATTATGTTATAATTAAGTCTATGATTTGATATTTGATAGAGCAGTCTGACAGAGATGGTAGGCACCAGCAGGCATTTATTCAAACAGCACTTTCGTGCATTTTGCCAACAACTCCCGAGATTAGGCTGGTGTAACTGATGTGAAATGGCTAGCTAGTTAGCGGGGTGCACGCTAATAGCGTTTCAATCGGTGACGTCACTCGCTCTGAGACTTGGAGTAGTTGTTCCCCTTGCTCTGCAAGGGCCGCGGCTTTTGTGGAGCGATGGGTAACGATGCTTTGAGGATGGCTGTTGTCGATGTGTTCCTGGTTCGAGCCCAGGTAGGGGTGAGGAGAGGGACGGAAGCTATACTGTTACACTGGCAATACTAAAGTGCCTGCAAGAACATCCAATAGTCAAAGGTATATGAAATACAAATCGTATAGAGAGAAATAGTCCTATAATTCCTATAATAACTACAACCTAAAACTTCTTACCTGGGAATATTGAAGACTCATGTAAAAAGGAACCACCAGCTTTCATATGTTCTCATGTTCTGAGCAAGGAACTTAAACGTTAGCTTTTTTACATGGCACATATTGCACTTTTACTTTCTTCTCCAACACTTTGTTTTTGCATTATTTAAACCAAATTTAACATGTTTCATTATTTATTTGAGGCTAAATTGATTTGATTGATGTATTATATAAAGTTCAAATAAAAGTGTTCATTCAGTATTGTTGTAATTGTCATTATTACAAATTAATGAATTCATTAATAAATAAATAAAATCGGCCGATGGTCCTCCAATAATCGGTATCGGCATTGAAAAATCATAATCGGTCGACCTCTAATCTCCTCCTATTGGACTGCACCAGATTTGCCAGTTCTTGCTGTGAGATGTTACCCCACTCTTCCACCAAGGAACCTGCAAGTTCCCGGACATTTCTGGGGGGGGAATGTCACCCTCCGATCCAACAGGTCCCACATGTGAACAATGGGATTGAGATCCAGGCTCTTCGCTGGCCATGGCAGAACACTGACATTCCTGTCTTGCAGGAAATCACGCACAGAACGAGCAGTATGGCTGGTGGCATTGTCATGCTGGAGGGTCATATCAGCATGAGCCTGCAGGAAGGGTACCACATGAGGGAGGATATCTTCCCTGTAACGCACAGCGTTGAGATTGCCTACAATGACAACAAGCTCAGTCCGATGATGCTGTGACACACCGCCCCAGACCATGATGGACCCTCCACCTCCAAATCGATCCCACTCCAGAGTACAGCCCTTGGTGTAACGCTCATTCCTTTGACAATAAACGTGAATTCGACCATCACCCCTGGTGAGACAAAACCGCGACTCGTCAGTGAAGAGCACTTTTTGCCAGTCCTGTCTGGTACAGCGACGGTGGGTTTGTGCCCATAGGCGACATTGTTGCTGGTGATGTCTGGTGAGGACCTGCCTTACAACAGGCCTACAAGCCCTCAGTCCAGCCTCTCTTAGCCTATTGCAGACAGTCTGAGCACTGATGGAGGGATTGTGCTTTCCTGGTGTGACTCGGGCAGTTGCTGTTGCCATCCTGTTCCTGTCCCGCAGGTGTGATTTTCGGATGTACCGATCCTGTGCAGGTGTTGTTGCACGTGGTCTGCCAGTGCGAGGACGATCAGCTGTCCGTCCTGTCTCCCTGTAGCGCTGTCTTAGGCGTCTCACAGTACGGACATTGCAATTTACTGCCCTGGCCACATCTGCAGTCCTCATGCCTCCTTGCAGCATGCCTAAGGCACGTTCACGCAGATGAGCAGGGACCCTGGGCATCTTTCTTTTGGTGTTTTTCAGAGTCAGTAGAAAGGTCTCTTTTGTGTCCTATGTTTTCATAACTGACCTTAATTGCCTACCGTCTGTAAGGTGTTAGTGTCTTAACGACCGTTCCACAGGTGCATGTTCATTAATTGTTTATGGTTCATTGAACAAGCATGGGAAACAGTGTTCAAACCCTTTACAATGAAGATCTGTGAAATTATTTGGATTTTTACGAATTATCTTTGAAAGACAGGGTCCTGAAAAGAGACGTGTCTTTTTTGCTGCGTTTATTAAGGCCTAATGTATTTATTTAAAGTGACTGATTTCCTTATACGTATGAACTGTAACTCAGTAAAACCTTTGAAATTGTTCCATGTTGCTTTTATATTATAGTTCTGTTACAGAAATGATTTAACAGTTTAACACCCTGTAAACATACACTGTGTATCACATTTTTTATTCCTTGTGTTACTATTTTATTGTATTTTTTCATTTTTGTTTAACTGTGCACCAGTTGTATTCGGCGCATGCGACAGAACATTTCATTTTATTTGATATAATGATACACTATGCATCCAACACCTCTGCACTATCCTGCTTGAAGTAGTCTCTGTAAGACAGGACTACATTGGCAAAACAGGCAGCGGTTTTTTGCTACTGTATTACCACAGAGTTTGTGGTTTCTTTGGTATTACTGACTGTCCAGCATTAAGAGAACTGCAAGTAACTCCATTCAACATAGCCTAACTACAAAAACACTGGCACCTACCTCACACAGACTACTCTGCTCAAACACAAACAATGTGCCAATGTCCTCTACTTTATCATGACCTTGAAAACATCAAATCCCCTTTAGTTAAGGGAATAAAATTATGACAATTTAAATATTCATACATAAACATTCCATGAAAATGTATCCTCCATCAAATGTCCCCATTCAGTTTTTGTACCATAACAATCTATTCTCATCAGTATTTTGTGGCACACCCCATGGTACTCAGGTATAGACTTAGCCAGCAGATCCGACCCGCTTGCTTACTGCTGCACTAGAGTCTGAGACTTCCTATGTAGACACTGCGGAGATGGCGCGAGATATGACTCGGAAAACGCAACTCAATCAGTCATTTTCTATTAAGGTATCTTTACTTTTACTCAAGTATGACAATTGGGTACTTCTCCCACCACTGGTTAGGCACCACAGTTTAGGGTTAAGCACGAATTCCAAATATCTAGCCTAAAATAATGAAAGAAAAACCTCAATGTAGCCTATAAATATAAACTGCACAAGAATTATACATTTATGAATATAAGGTATTGCTTTCTTTATTCAACCCGCCCGCTTTTCATCCACACAATAATTCATGACCCTGAACCCGTCTTCCCCATGGATATAACCGCGGGTTATGAATGAGAACGAAAACGTTAGTTTACTTAAAAACTAGCCGTCGTTCAATCTTCTCAGTGTAACAGTTGGGCTACTGGGACAATTCGAAGTACAATGCATTTCTCATCCCTGGACTGAGGTACTTTTTCAGAGACATATCTCGTGTCAGCTCCGCAGTGTCTTAATCTACACAAGAAGCCTGTCCAACTCTACTCCATTCATAGACGCTAACTGCTTGAGCGCCTATCAAAGATAGTATCTTCTGCCCGGGGACCCGGCGCTTGCTCTAAATATTAACATGCATCGCTTGTGTTACATTTTCGGAACCATAAGGAATGTATCTTTCATATCAGCGAGAATTCATTTTTAGAAAACAAATGATTAAATTACTACACACCTTTTATAGGGTTAGTGTTCCCACAAGGCCATATTGCCATGTTACATTGTTTGTTTACGGAAGGCAGACAGAAGACATAGTGCTAATTATTTATTTTGCATGCTCCGAACACCTGCGTGTAAGCATAAATGGGGAGGAAGTGTAGTTCGTCAACTGGTGGCGCACACAGCTTGTGGATCTGTGAAAAACTGCTACTACAGTAAGTGTAGATTTTTTATTTGAAAGATTCTCTCACTGATATGAAATATAAGCGGCATATCAGCATATGTTTTGAAAACCGGTTTGAAAGTGATGAGTGACTTTTCTAAATGTTAAAACACAGCCTCGGAATTGTAGTTCACATGCAAATGTATGTGCACATGCAAATGTATGTGTAGACAGCTTGACAGAAATGGTAGCAGAAGGTGAATGTTGAACTTTTGTTGCACACATATCCAGATGATGCTGCATATCAGCTTCACATATCTCTTCTCCAGACCATTTCCGGAGACCTTCTCCCTTACCTCACCTCGCTCATCAACTCATCCTTGACCGCTGGCTACGTCCCTTCCGTCTTCAAGAGAGCGAGAGTTGCACCCCTTCTGAAAAAACCTACACTCGATCCCTCCGATGTCAACAACTACAGACCAGTATCCCTTCTTTCTTTTCTCTCCAAAACTCTTGAACGTGCCGTCCTTGGTCAGCTCTCCTGCTATCTCTCTCAGAATGACCTTCTTGATCCAAATCAGTCAGGTTTCAAGACTAGTCATTCAACTGAGACTGCTCTTCTCTGTGTCACGGAGGCGCTCCGCACTGCTAAAGCTAACTCTCTCTCCTCTGCTCTCATCCTTCTAGACCTATCGGCTGCCTTTGATACTGTGAACCATCAGATCCTCCTCTCCACCCTCTCCGAGCTGGGCATCTCCGGCGCGGCCCACGCTTGGATTGCGTCCTACCTGACAGGTCGCTCCTACCAGGTGGCGTGGCGAGAATCTGTCTCCGCACCACGTGCTCTCACCACTGGTGTCCCCCAGGGCTCTGTTCTAGGCCCTCTCCTATTCTCGCTATACACCAAGTCACTTGGCTCTGTCATATCCTCACATGGTCTCTCCTATCATTGCTATGCAGACGACACACAATTAATCTTCTCCTTTCCCCCCTCTGATAACCAGGTGGTGAATCGCATCTCTGCATGTCTGGCAGACATATCAGTGTGGATGACGGATCACCACCTCAAGCTGAACCTCGGCAAGACGGAGCTGCTCTTCCTCCCGGGGAAGGACTGCCCGTTCCATGATCTCGCCATCACGGTTGACAACTCCATTGTGTCCTCCTCCCAGAGTGCTAAGAACCTTGGCGTGATCCTGGACAACACCCTGTCGTTCTCAACTAACATCAAGGCGGTGACCCGTTCCTGTAGGTTCATGCTCTACAACATTCGCAGAGTACGACCCTGCCTCACGCAGGAAGCGGCGCAGGTCCTAATCCAGGCACTTGTCATCTCCCGTCTGGATTACTGCAACTCGCTGTTGGCTGGGCTCCCTGCCTGTGCCATTAAACCCCTACAACTCATCCAGAACGCCGCAGCCCGTCTGGTGTTCAACTTTCCCAAGTTCTCTCACGTCACCCCGCTCCTCCGCTCTCTCCACTGGCTTCCAGTTGAAGCTCGCATCCGCTACAAGACCATGGTGCTTGCCTACGGAGCTGTGAGGGGAACGGCACCTCCGTACCTTCAGGCTCTGATCAGGCCCTACACCCAAACAAGGGCACTGCGTTCATCCACCTCTGGCCTGCTCGCCTCCCTACCTCTGAGGAAGTACAGTTCCCGCTCAGCCCAGTCAAAACTGTTCGCTGCTCTGGCACCCCAATGGTGGAACAAACTCCCTCACGACGCCAGGTCAGCGGAGTCAATCACCACCTTCCGGAGACACCTGAAACCCCACCTCTTTAAGGAATACCTAGGATAGGATAAAGTAATCCTTCTAACCCCCCCCCCCCTTAAAAGAGTTAGATGCACTATTGTAAAGTGGTTGTTCCACTGGATATCATAAGGTGAATGCACCAATTTGTAAGTCGCTCTGGATAAGAGCGTCTGCTAAATGACTTAAATGTAAATGTAAATATCATTTTGCGCAATAACACTGTCGGTATAATCTAATTGTAAGCAAGCGCTAGCATAAACTATCCTACAGCTGAGCCATGATGCAGGAGCGAGTAGTATCCATATTAGGCTATCATGTCTCCATATTTGCTCTAGCACAGAGACATAAATCATGCATAAACAAGTTAATGCAAGCTAACTTGAGGTCACAGGAATGCTAATATTCCTCTCTCGATTCGCAAAACCAAATCGACAATGACCCATTAGTTTATCTTGCTCTGTTTGGACGCATATTTTGGCTACAAACAATATTATAATATTTATATATATATATATATATATATAATAATAATAATAATAATGTAAGACAACTTCGCTTGTGTATCCTTTGAAAACAACAATGTCAACACTGAAAATATAGAATGTGTCTATGCATAGGCTATCGAGCCAGTAGAGTTTGTATTTGAATGAACACGTGGCATGGGGAACTGCCTTATTTAGGGGCAGAACGACAGACTTTTACCTTGGGGATTCGATCTAGCAACCTTTCGGTTACTGGCCCAACGTTCTAACGACTAGGTTACCTGCCGCCCTAGTATCCTAATGATTATGGCAGTAGGCAGATTATGCAATAGTCATGTAAACACCCTACTCTGTTTATCTTAATCTGTGTAAAGTCAAAATCGAAGTAAGCATAAATCGATTAAAACACCTGGTTTTCTGAGAAATCTTTCGAATTATTAGGACATGTACACACCTTAATTGGCGTTCCAGTGGTGTATTTGATCTATCTGCGCATGTGCTAGCATCAGCATCTTTAGCACGAGTGAAGTGAGTTCTGAATAACTGAGTGTATGCGTTTTAGAAGTAGTTTTCGCATACAAAAAATCGTTATTCTTGCAAAGCATGTACACGTTTTAATCGAACTATATTACATGAATCTGATCATCCACAATATTGTGTGCATGTAAACGTACTCATTGTTGCGGTTGGGTGGAATTGTTACAATGCAACATTGAAGCAACGTTAACACTGTTGGTTATAATGCATGAAAGATTAGCGGTTTGCTGCAGCGCAACATGTAAAGGCAACTATGCAGAGAACATTCTCCCGCGAATAACGGAACAGGTAAACCATCAAATGGGTGTTCAATAAAATGCATAGTCTATTCGTAGACTCAGTTTAGCCTATTGTGCATATCAAAGAAAGCCGCAGCAACGTTTCTAACTGTTGCTTATGGCTGAACAGTGGGCAAATCTAACAAATGATGGACCTTTAGGAAACCAACCGCATAGATAGCTATAGCGGCTGTTTTCGAACTATTAAGTAGCCCACTTAGCAACTGGCTATTTCGTCAACTGTAGCCTATCATATTATTGCCAAAAAACGAATTGAATAGACTACGCAGTAGTCCCACAGGGATGAAGAATAGTCACAACATATCTAAAAATCAAACCGTAGCCTGTAGCTCACCTCTTTGTAGGAAAAAGAGGTTTGCTAATTGCTACCCAGTGTAACATCACCACTCCATCCCACTGATAATATCTAGAGAGCATCATCACGCGCATCCATTGTGCTTGAACGCCAACAAGAGCATCAATGGAGATCAAGGTGGACAATACACCGTCACTGATTTAAGCGGTAAAAACAAAATAAATATGTACGAAAACTAATAAAAAATTACATTTGGAAAAAAGTTGTTACAAATCTATATTTCCAATGGCAGTGTCTTAGTGATTGCCAAGTTAAAACCACGTTCATTGTGTTTTGCAGGAAATTATTCCATCTCTGTTTACTCTACCATGTTACTTTAGACCTCACATACCTTCTCTCCTGACTCATGAATTGCCCTCCTCTTGTTTGGAAATCGGTTACAATCGATTTAATATTGCTAGGCTACTCAGCCATTTCCTCATCACTTTTTCCCAGGCCCCCATCGAAACTTTTTTTTTACCGGAATGACCGGAAACAACCTGAAGGGCATTTTGGTAGTAGTAGTTCTTGTGTAAAACCGCAGCCAGGGCATCCCAATGGCCTACTATGGATGGTAGTCGCAAATCGAATCTGCCTCGGATTAAAAAGACTTCAATACCCAGCAAGCATTGTAAGGAAAACAGTCCAAGCGCACTGTTATAACTGTTTTCGTAATCTAAAATCATTATGATGTTCCTCAATGAAATAATGCATTACAGCTGACTGTTACAAGACAGTATTCTTTGTTTCAATGTCAGTGATGTTTAATTCAATACTTTCATATGTTTATCATCACAAATGACCATTAAGATATGCTGGTAACTGGTCTCATAAGCTTTCAGAGCAACTTAAGCACAAATGGAGCATGGACAACTCTAAAGATAAATGTGTTTTAAGATCTTTTGATGATTCAAGCTTGAAATCTTTTTTTTAGCAAAAGACAAAGCTCTCGATGTACTGCACTCTTATGGGGGGAAAGGGGGCTAACTAGAACCATAAGATGTTCTACGATAGAACCCTTTTTGAGCTGGGTAGAGCCCTTTTTGGTATCAGGTAGAACCTTTTCACTAATATGAACTAAACGTTTTCTACCTTGAACCAAAAAATGATTATCCTACAGGGACAACTGCAGAACCTGCTTTGAACTATTTTTCTAAGAGTGTGCAGGTGTCGGCATAAGTCTTACTTTATGTCGAACAATTGTATTCTTGTTTTATATGTAACAAATATACAGAATGTGTCATATCAACTGGAAAAGCCTAATTGTTGCCATGAATAGAACAAATATATATTAAGTCAGTTTATCATATTGAAGGGAATTTTTAGATTGAAGGTACGTTGGATTGAATCAGACCAAGTAGGGTACAGAATAGCTAAAGCCTGTAAACTCTCTGCAAGCTTCAGCTTCAATTTACATTGGACATACAGCCTCATCTAGTGGCTGAATGGTAGTAAATAATTTACTGCCTCCTGAACATGCTGCTTATTTTCTTGATGTTGTAGTCATACTCGAGGAATGATCTTGTGCCAGTGGCATGTGATGTGAAGGGAAGGCAGGAAGGACTAACAGAGTATGAAACAAAGTGTTGGATCAGCTGGAAACTGCGGCAGAACAAATACACAAGTGTTTTTATTGACCATAATAGATTTCAGAGGGAATAACTTTTGGCATAACAGAACTCATCATTTTCCATAATCACAATTTAATGTATATATATATTTTTTTGCCTAAATGCCATGTTTCTTATTGGAAGGTTTATGGTAGGACACTGAATTGAAAACAGATCGTACGTGAACATGTTTTTCCTTTAGTTAAAAATAAATTATTCATTTTTGTTTTTACAAAGGAATGCAATGATGACTACTGAAAACAAAATGTTTGACCTTTACAACATGCACATCTGATCAAATGTACTACTCTGTTGGTACTCTCTAATAGGTTCTCCACAGCTAGAACTGAATGGAGGACGTTTTTTTGAATACATATTCTAGTATTTTGAAACCCGTTATGCACTTGACTAAATCATTGCCCGATCATGTGTCAACAACTTTTCCAAGAAGCGTTTTTAAGTCTAGAAATCTGATTCCAGCTTGATGGTTGTTCTTAGATTGAGACATTATAAAGTAATCAGGCATTGGACAGTATTACACCTCCTTAGATATGAGCATGTGCCCTTTGCTCTGATAACATTGCCATGCCTCTCTTTGCCTAACAACAACAACAGCAACATTAAGGTACAGCATAGTAGAGTTAGGCTCACTACTGTATTTCTTATTTCTTCAGAACTCTGTCTGTCTGAGGTGTTGATAGAACACTGCAGCCAGATGTTTTGTCCAACATAACAAAACATGATCTGGTTCCCTGGTGTTAGAAAAACATCAGAACATAGTGAAGGCCAGAGACAGATATGTGTTGGTGTTGGTTGTTTCAGGTGTTCTTGTGCTGTATCAGGTTGCCTTTGCATGTTATGAGACATTATTTCTTCCAGTGGTCCTCCTACATACTTGCACCAATAATAGTATGCAGCGGGTAGAATGGATTAGGCCATAATCTAGGCAGGAATGTCTATGTTCGGGGACCAGGCCAGCTGCACAGGATTTGATCACTGGTTGCAGCTGGATAGCAGGACAACCAGGGCTGGCTCCAGGCTTAAGCAGCATAAGCGGTCGCCTAGAGGCCCCAGGCGCTAGGGGTCCCCCGACCCAAAAACATTTTATTTATATTTTTAGGAACTCAGTCGGAATCTCAATGTATTCTTTATATTTAGAATAGTAGAATACACAAGGTGCAATTTCAAAATGTGGATGTGCATCAGCAGTATTTCTCTTGTTATGTTAGTCACTGACAGTCACTCAATTAGCCATGTCAGCTAACAATGTTTTGATAGATAAGTTAGTCTAGCCATCTATCTACTGTAAACCTTTAATAATCGTTTCCGAATACCGACCTGGCACGCAGTGCCAAATAGTGCCAAATTGTGTCCATTTGCCAAAAAGTGTGTGTGTCCCTCACCTCTGTAGGGCTGTTGCTAGAACTTGCAAAATTATGACCGGCCTACGTAATTAACCAAAGCGTCCGTTGCTATGCTGGTCACTTGGCTCTATTTTACCCTGTAGCAGTCGCGGAGGATGGAGGATGCAGGCATTTCTGGTTCTATTTCACCTCCTAAACGCTTGCTTGGTCCGCACTAATTTATTACCTCAGAATCACTCTCCAAGGACTACCATATATTTGTCTTTATATAAGAAAATATTGTTAAATAGGAATAAATAATTCAAGCTCTTTTTAGGTTGATTTTAGATTGACATTGCTAGATACTTTTTTTACCTCAGCTTGCATAGCCAGCTAGCTAGCCAGACAGTTTTATTTAGCTAACATTAGCTAGCTAGCTAACTGTTATTGTAGCTTTCTGTTTGTATGTAGCTTGCACTTTAATGACATCCCTCGAGGAGATTTTATTTTATCTTTCCAACCAGGCGAAGTACTATGAAGACACCACTGATCTTGACAAGAGGCGCACCATTCCTAAGGGGGCAGAGAATATCACAATTCAGGTTAACTTTAAGTAGTTACCTACTATTATATCACTGGAAGGATTTATTGTACAACCAATTTTCAAAACTTCGGTCTCCACCGAGCTAGGTAAATCTGCATTTAGTTTTAATGCACCAAATTGCTGGAACAAAATTCAAAATACATTTAATCTTGATGTTCTGGTGCCATTCGGGCAATTTAAATATTGATTGTGGAGGAATGTCACTTTTTTTCTGGGTGATTTGTGACGGTTTTTTTGTGTTTCCCATGACTGTATTTTGGTATTTTAATATGTATATGTTTGGGTATAATGTGTATATTTATTTATATTGTATATACTGGGCACATTTGTAAAAAAGACCTAGGTCTCAATATGTTTTCTAAAATAAAAGTTAAATAAAAAAAATATAAATAAAATAAAAGTTGGTAATTTACAGTACCAGTCAAAAGTTTGGACACACCTACTCATTCCAGGGTTTTTCTTTATTTTTACCATTCTACATTGTAGAATAATAGTGAAGACATCAAAACTATGAAATAACGCATATGTAATAATGTAGTAACCAAAAAAAGTCTTAAACAAATCAAAATCTATTTATATTTGAAATTCTTCAAAGTATCCACCCTTTGCCTTGATGACAGCTTTGCACACGTGGTATTCTCTCAACCAGCTTCATGAGGTAGTCACATGGAATGCATTTCAATTAACAGGTGTCCCTTGTTAAAAGTTAATTTGTGGAATGTCTTACCTTCTTAATGCATTTGAGCCAATCAGTTGTGTTGTGACAAGGTAGGGGTGGTATACAGAAGATAGCCCTATTTGGTAAAAGACAAAGTCCAAGTTATGGCAAGAACAGCTCAAATAAGCAAAGAGAAACAATAATCCATCATTACTTTAACCCTTTCATGCGTGAGTTCCAAATATCTCTCACGGTCGCCCCAGCGTGAGTTTTTTTATGCATGTGATGTTAGAACGTTCTCTCCATTCCAGAATGTGATTGTTATGCAACAGTACATTTAATCTGCGTTACCCTCAAACCAAAGCACTCAGCCTGTTTTTATTTATAGGCTGTTTTCAACTTGTCAATTTAAAATTATTTTCTAGCAAGTTTATTTTCTAAGAACAGTTTGAATTGACCTCATTCATTCACATAAAAGTAGTCATTTTTACTTTTGCCGACCAATACATTTTTTGGACATTTCTGACCCGGACAAAATTCCCCAAACACTTCCCAATTGTTTGTGCAGTTCAAGTCTGCAGACATTTGCTCATCTCTCGTCCTGCACACACGTGTTCACATTTTCCGTCTGTTGCCTACATCGCAGTCATAGTTATTTTCGTTAGCAATAGTAACTTCGGAAATGTGTGCGTTTCTATCAAAGTAAGTGCCTTATTACGTTATAATAGTTTCTGCATGTCGTGTTATGTCGTTTATACTGTAGCATAATATTTTTGTGTATATTCCTTATAACCAAGGACACGCAAGCTAACGTTACTCATTTCATAACCTTTATGGTGTTATATTCAATCGTGCTTATGTAGCTAGCTACATTCTTCTATTAGCTCTGTAAAACAATGCTAATTGCGTCAGAGAAGTATTGGCTTGTTGTATTTTGAAGCTACCATGGAAAAATAGAAAAATATCTTCTTATATCACTTGTTCGTTTTCTGAGTGCATTCCACAAAGCTGTTTATCATGTCCGCCATATCCACTGCCCCATTTTGAGGTTTTAGTCAAGTACGCAGTCTGGTTTGATTTTTCTCTGGTCCACCTTCCCTGTGGCCGACATGGTTGCTGTATGGACAGTGGAAAGGACATGGGTGTCTCGTTTGTCATGCCACTTGTCACTGCCAGCTGTTGACATTTCTTATTTTGTATAACGAGTCATTTAGGATGGCAGTAGCATTGTTAATGAAATGCAGTCATTGCAGTAGAACTAGGAAGCAGTCTTTGGAAAAAAGGGTCGCAAAGAAGGGAGTTGCAAACATAGGATCTGTGCTCCCGTTTTCTCTTAGGGAGTTCTTTTTTACTATCCCCATGAGAAGGACTGTCACCAGGAAGGTATACATTTCTCTAATTGTGGTTGTCCCCCCCACTCCTGGCTGCTCTCTCTATTCCTGTAGCTCCAATGCATTGATCTCTGCTATGTCTCCCACCAGCTCCTCTGTTAGAAACAACTTGAAGCACTCTGCCTCAGATGGAAATGGCAAGGGTGTTGCACTCCAGACTGGGACTCATCAAAGCAAACAGCAGGGCCAGGAGGGGTGAAATGGCTGGCAGCCTTCCAGCTACCACAGAACTCCTATACTTCATCCACTGTCGGTCTACCGCCATCACCACCAGCATCTTCAAAGGGAACTGGGACTTTGTCAGTGGACAAGGGGTCCTCAGATTCAGGGTTCTCAATGGCTGGGGGGACAGCTCCTCACTGTCAGAATCTGATTCCTGACTTTCAGACTCATTGTCAGATTTTTTTTTAAATCTCCAGAAGTTGACTTCTTTTGAAAGACATTGCTAATGCTCCAGTTTAGCTCACTAGCCACACACATAAACAACAACACTGAATGGCTGAGAGTGGGAGTGAGAGGTTACGTGATTGACTGCCTGCACGCGCCATTTGTATCAATAAATCACTATCAGAAAATGTTTTGTGGTAATTATTGATATATTTACTATTTTATTCACGTTTTTCAATTACCAGTATTAAATCATGCATTCCGATTCTTGCATAGATTGTAATGGGCACATAGTATGTGTTTACAATACGTTTTTGAAGGTTATACTGATTATGATGAGCTAAGCTAATTCCAGCTGTGTGGAGCCATGTTTGTTGACATACAATGCATTCTGGGTTTCACGTAATCGTCTGTCAGACCAAGGATGCTATAACAAAATGAGGTGAGTAAGGGTTCACTCATTTTTTGGGAACTTCAGGAAGTGAATGGTGGGATGTGAACGATGGTAGACGACACACCCCTTCAACATGCATACTATAAACAGACCAAACTCATCTTGTCTTCTATTATCTTTGGTTTCTGAGTGGAAAAAGCATGGCTGCGCGCTGAAACTAATCATCGTCGGATTACTTTTGATTTCTAGATAGTGTTTTACTCATTTATTTCGATCAATGGTGAGCTCACCCGTGATGTGATTAATTATATATAGTAATTGCTATTAGCTAATTCATATTGTAGTGTATGTCAGCCGAGAGTTAGCAAATATGATCGCTTGTGTTCAGTTAGCGCTAGGACAAATGTAGCCTACATTTTTACAGTTTGGATGATTGTGTTATGCTATAGATACTTCTGTGAATATCTGAACATTGCATCCAAAAATAAACTGCTCAATTCTGGACATAACTTTGTAAGGACTGTGTTTGTGTAAATAGTTTCTGAAAAAAGTGTGGCCAGCTCAAATGCTGATTGTTGCGTTCAGGGACCACTGTAGAATGGTACTTGTGAAAGGGTTAAGACATGAAGGTCAGTCAATACGGAAAATGTCAAGAACTTTGAAAGTTACTTCGTGTAGTCGCAAAAACCGTCAAGTGCTATGATGAAACTGGCACTCATGAGGACCGCCACAGGAAAGGAGGACCCAGAGTTACCTCTGCTGCAGAGGATAACTTCATTTTCAACCCAAATAAATGCTTCACAGAGTTCAAGTAACTGTAAGAACAGACGCTGGGAGACGAGAAGCATGTACAGGGAGTGAATATTTAATGAATAAACAGACAGGATACAAAACACGAACCGCGTCTGGACAAGGGACACAACGACATTAATGCTGACTCGGGAAAGAAACTAAGGAAGTGACAGATATAGGGGAGGTAATTAATAACGCGATGGAGTCCAGGTGAGTCCGATGAAGCTCGGATGCGCGTAAAGATGGTGATAGGTGTAAGTAATGATAAGCAGCCTGGCGACCTCGAGCGCCAGAGAGGGGGACCGGGAGCAGACGTGACAGTAACAGACACCTCTCAACATCAACTGTTCAGAGGAGACTGCGTGAATCAGGCGTTCACAGTCGGATTGCTGCAAAGAAACCACTACTAAAGGACACCAATAAGAAGAAGAGACTTGCTTGGGCCAAGAAACATGAGCAATTGACATTAGACCGGTGGAAATCTGTCCTTTGGTCTGATGAGTCCAAATTTCACCCGCAGAGTGAAGGATAAGCAGCCAACAAGTGCTCAGCATATGTGGGAACTCCTTCAAGACTCTTAAAAAACATTCCAGGTGAAGCTGGTTGAGAGGATGTCAAGATTTTGCAAAGCTGTCATCAAGGCAAAGGGTGGCTACTCTGAAGAATCTAAAATATATTTTGATTTGTAAAACATTTTTGGGGTTACTACATGATACCATATGTGTTATTTCATAGTTTTGATGTTTTCACTATTATTCTACAATGTAGAAAAGAGTAAAAATACAGAAAAACCCTTGAATGAGTAGGTGTGTCCAAACTTTTGACTGGTACTGTACATGTTGCCGGCCGTCCAGCAGCAGAAAGGAGGCACAGATTGTTTGCTATTGGAAACGGTTTTACTCTCTGCAGAGGTGAGGAACCCTCTATGGCACGATACCATCAGAAATCCATGGGGGTATTTTTCTCCCTGCTCTGCTGAGGAGTATTTTTCTCTGCTCATACAGGCATAATAAAGCCCTACACTAATTTGATGGACATTTATTTTAAATATGAATCATTTTTAAATTGTGATTTATCAGGGGTGCTGCATCAATCTACCGCCTATGCTGGTGCAGGAGATGATGCAAGCATTTTCATGTGTCTTGTTTGTCTCATGTCGTCAATGTCCATGAATTTGTCTGTCCATGGTGTCCGTCGTCCGTAATCTGTTTTGTCTGTTGTTTTCCCCACTCTTGTTGTCACTCCTTGGCCGGCTCCCCATCTCAAGGCGATAGGTATTTTACAACATTTACATGCCTTGTCATTTGCATGTTATTGTAAATAACTTTAATCATGTTGTAATAATAATGTTTTTCATTTGTTTAAATATGTGTTTTCTTGCAGACATTGGCAGTGTGAAAGTTGGTAAGTTGGTTGGCAAGTACAGTTCAAGTCGGAAGTTTACAAACACCTTAGCCAAATACATTTAAACTCAGTTTTTCCACAATTCCTGACATTTAATCAGAATATAAATTCCCTGTCTTAAGTCAGTTAGGATCACCACTTTATTTTAAGAATGTGAAATGTAAGAATAATTGTAGAGAGAATTATTTATTTCAGCTTTCATTTCTTTCATCACATTCCCAGTGGGTCAGAAGTTTATATACACTCAATTCATATTTGGTAGCATTGCCTTTAAATTGTTTAACTTGGGTCAATCGTTTCGGGTGGCTTTCCACAAGCTTCCCACAATAAGTTGGGTGAATTTTGGCCCATTCCTCCTGACAGAGCTGGTGTAACTGAGTCAGGTTTGTAGGCCTCCTTGCTCGCACACGCTTTTTCAGTTCTGCCCACAAATTTTCTATAGGATTGAGGTCAGGGCTTTGTGATGGCCACTTCAATACCTTGACTTTGTTGTCCTTAAGCCATTTTGCCACAACTTTGGAAGTATGCTTGGGGTCATTGTCCATTTGGAAGACCCATTTGCAACCAAGCTTTAACTTCCTGACTGATGTCTTGAGATGTTGCTTCAATATATCCACATAGTTTCCCAACCTCATGATGCCATCTATTTTGTGAAGTGCACCAGTCCCTCCTGTAGCAAAGCACCCCCACAAAATGATGCTGCCACCCCCGTGCTTCACGGTTGGGATGGTGTTCTTCGGCTTGTAAGCTTCCCCCTTTTTCCTCCAAACATAACGATGGTCATTATGGCCAAACAGTTCTATTTTTGTTTCATCAGACCAGAGGACATTTCTCCCAAAAGTACGATCTTTGTCCCCATGTGCAGTTGCAAACAGTAGTCTGGCTTTTTTATGGCAGTTTTGGAGCAGTGGCTTCTTCCTTGTTCCTTTCAGGTTATGTCGATATAGGACTCGTTTTACTGTGGCTATAGATACTTTTGTACCTGTTTCCTCCAGCATCTTCACAAGGTCCTTTGCTGTTGTTCTGGGATTGATTTGCACTTTTCGCACCAAAGTACGTTCATCTCTATGAGACAGAACGCGTCTCCTTCCTGAGCAGTATGACGGCTGTGTGGTCCCATGGTGTTTATACTTGCATACTATTGTTTGTACAGATGAACGTGGTACCTCCAGGCGTTTGGAAATTGCTTCCAAATATGAACCAGACTTGTGGAGGTCTACAATTCTTTTCTGAGGTCTTGGCTGATTTCTTTTGATTTTCCCATGATGTCAAGCAAAGAGGCACTGAGTTTGAAGGTAGGCCTTGAAATCCATCCACAGGTACACCTCCAATTGACTCAAATTATGTTAATTAGTCTATCAGAAGCTTCTAAAGCCATGACATAATTTTCTGGAATTTCCCAAGCTGTTTAGAGGCACAGTCAACTTACTAAACTTCTGACCCACTGGAATTGTGATACAGGGAATTATAAGTGAAATAATCTGTCTAAACAATTGTTGGAAAAATGACTTGTGTCATGCACAAAGTAGATGTCCTAACCGACTTGCCAAAACTATAGTTTGATAACAAGAAATTTGTGGAGTGGTTGAAAAATTAGTTTTAATGGCTCCAACCTAAGTGTATGTAAACTTCCGATTTCAACTGTATATAGCACAGGTCTTGTATTGTAAGTAAGGTTTTCAAGTATGTAAATATTTGTATATTTTTTCTGAGTTGAATGAGTCTGCTTTCTGGTGAATATTTGAAAAAATTGGCTGTAAATGTTCACATTTGCATCGTAAATATATTTATTGGAAGTAAAAAAATATTGACTGAAATTGACTGTTCATTTCCTTACTGGTCTTTAAAACCCCTTCTCCCTGGCAATTAATATTTTGTGCCCAATTACAAATCAAACTTTAGCGCATGGTTGGTTTGGAATTGGACATTTGTTTCTAGTTAGTTAGTTAGTCATTTTTCCAACAATTGTTTAGACAGATTATTTCACTTATAATTCCCTGTATCACAATTCCAGTGGGTCAGAAGTTTAGTGATATCTGGAGTTTGCATATCTGGAGGTTCTAGATTTGTGTAAGTAATATGGCAGAAGTGTCCAAGAGCCCATTATACAGCTGGGTGGAGTCATCACCATATTGCGACACCTATCCAATCCCCATCAGGTCAAACACTGAAATTATACAGTAGGGGGTTAAGGGCCTTAATTAAACTGTTTTGAATTTTTATTGTAATTTTATAAGCCTTCTCTCGGCCTGTACCTTAAAGGTCTTACTTACATTGGTTACAGAGAGCGAGATCACACAGTCATCTGAAAGACATAGCAAACAACTGGATACCGCCTTTCTAAATACTCTGCACTGATGACTTACCTACTGTAATTCAGCCAACGTCGACACAGTCACAGGGACAACAAGTGCACTTGTGCAGCTACAGAAGATTTTCTACGGGGTTATTGGGGTCGCTTTGCAAAGCAGCCAAATCGGGGACAATAGGAGTGCGAGGCATTTATCAGGGGGAGTAGAACGGGGGAAAAAGTGACTGTTTGTTTGTTTGGGTTGTTGAGGAAACAGCCCCTCCTGTTTTGGAGACCACTACACAAAAGGCAAAGAGTTACAGAGGTTGTCTGGGGTTGGATAGGAGGTGGATAGCCAACTGTACACTCTATACTGAGTGTATTGTATACTAGTCTCACAGTCAGGCAAACTAGTGTGTCCATATATTGTATGTACGCTGGCATGTAACAGTATACAAGCTGTTACAAAAAAATTACAATTTTCTTTTACTGCAGGCTCCCTTATCCAAGCTTTGAAACCAGATTATATTGGAGGATCTAAAATGATTACCAATAGTTTGTCACTGTTTTCTAACTCATCATTGCAGTCATGAAACATTCATAATTTTTCCATGATGAACCTTCATGCCACAATTTCTTTCAGAATCTCATTCTGGGGTAATGCAGGTTCTCATAGGAAATCACTTCACAAGGTCACAGTATAGCTGTTCATTGTTACTAATGAATAGAATGTAGAAGTGGGTTAACATAAACTATACCCAGTGAGTGGCATGCTGTTTTCATATAAATATTGTTGGGTACTTTTGCTTACAGATCGTATTGGGGTATGACAAATGTGCACCTTGGCAACAGCCAAACGGGGAGAAAACATTACTCACCTCATTATCAACCCTCCGCTACTTCATATCACTTCCTCTCATTGAACAACAACTCGCCTGCTACTTCCTGTAATTTCTACTTTGGATGAAAAGGAATTGGAGAAAGCATCCTGTTTTTCTGTGTAGAACCAATATGACCATTGTTAGGTTCTAAATTAACCTATTAAAACTCACGGATGCTTAACAAAGCACAAACCAAGTTTATTCACCAATTGGATTGATACAGCTGCATAGGACAAAATACATATTCACACAATCACTGATATTTAACCCTTTCTCCTATGCTGAGTCTCCTACACATCTGAACAGCCAATGCATCTCTGTTGCTAGACAGAACCTAAGTGATATCTGTTCTTCCTCACTTCATCCGACCTGACCTCTGCCCCAAAGTGCTCACTCCTCCCCAACTCATGGCTGTCATGTTGACTCGTACCAGACTATGTCTTTTCTCCTCCCATCGGATCGCTGATGTATAACAATAACATATCCGGACAGAATGTAAACGTTATACATTACCCTCTCTCCCTCAGTGACATGAATAAGTATATTTCATATTCTCAGAACCCAACACCATCACATAGCAAACCGGAAGGTTTACCCAGCCGATGAGTAACACTGGGAATCAAATATCCAGGGTACATTTTAAACACTTCCTGCGTCACTTTCAGAATTACAGGAATTAGAATTATCTGAGTTTTGTGACCCTTGTTGCAGTAGAACAGGTTTGAGCATAGCAGGTTACTTTAAATGGAGCAGGGTTTTGGCAAATGATAGATTTCAGTTGCAGAACTGTAGGTGGATCAACAATTATCTGCCTAATGTACAGTATAAGAGTACATTATGGGACATGGTGTGATCTTGTTGCCCTCTGATCTATTGTCGTTGTGGTGACATGAGGAAATGGCACCCGGCCCTGCTCTTGATTGAAGGATGACTATGTTGGGGCCTGTCTGGCGAGCCTGGCCGCAGGGGTACTCTGCATTAGATGTATGACAACAAGTATGACAGGAATGGGGCTGATTGCATCACACTGCCAAAGGGGAGATCGATTATTTGAAAGTCATCTCATTAAAAACCCCAGTGAGACGATTCCCAGTGTTACTCATCGTTTCAGCAATAGGCCTATGTCCAAGAGGTCAGCGAGGGGTCATGGTAACTAAGAATGGGTGGTGCAGGACACTACCGCAATGACACATTTGGTCATAGGAAATGTGCCAAGAGATCCTTATGACAACAGAAACTGGCCTGCTTTTGAAGGGAAAATCTATTTTTTTTTTTATTAATTTGAGCTTTTGATTTCCTCGGCCATTTATCTACCTTGGGCCTCTGTTTGAACTAAGATCAGTGTTTGCATTGGCCTAAGAGACTGGGAGAAGGTGAAACTACTATACACAAACAGAAAAATCATATTTCTCGATTATTTGCTCCATGTGGCATACATCAGCATGTGAGAGTATTTTTCAAAACAGTTATTGTTATTAGTTTGTTTCCTAGTAAAGTGAATGGAGAATCCTAATGTATAGGTCTGTTGGAGAGCTAAGATGTACCATATTTACGTAACAATTCAATATTACAGCATTTTCTTCCTCACTATATTACATCATAAGCTAATTTCAATAGTATCCTTTCAATGTTTCACATTCTGGTGAGATTCAGTGGCTTGGTGTCTCAGGACACAGTTCAAAATGTTGTTCTACACCACTGCCAAATTAACAGTCATATACTGTACATTCATAGTTTAGAAATGGCCTATTCAATCTCACCTATTCCTGCATGCAGTGCAGGGAGTTCTCATAATAAAGTCCACTCTTCACACAACTCTAAAGTTACCTTTTGCTTTTCCACACATACCTCATCAATTAACAATACATACAGTATGATGTGGAGTGATAATGATTTATATGATTCAGTAAATTCAAAGTGCTCAGTCGTTGCTTATTAGGTGTTTCCCTTTCTGTCCCAGTTATTGATCTAAGTATACACCAGGATTCTTTTTTAAATCCAGGCAACTTGTTTGACTGAATATGCTTCCTGTCTCTTATCCCATGGGCTAGACGTGTTCTGTATCACACCATAAAACAATAACACGGGAGAATTGGCCACATGACTTGGGTGCAATTCCTCGTCCCTTCACATTTCCTTTATAATATGTTCTGTTGCAGGGTTATTAACCAAAGAAGACTGACAACTCCATTCTGCCTGCACTCCTTGACCCATCAGAATATTTGTAATGGAACTATTACACTGTGTTGTAGGTAAACGTCGAGTTCATCATCTAGTCAAAGCAGTAAAATAAGGAGTCAGGCAAGTATTTTGTATAATTCAACTATTAATTTGTTTATTATTACACACTGCTTCACACAGTCACTCAATACAGAAGTGGTCGAAATCAAAATGTCAAGAATTGAATACAACAATATACCGTATGTTTCAATGTTATGTATGTTTTACTCCCACCCACCTGACCCACCCAACCATACACACATCTACACTGAGTGTACAAAACATTAAGGACATCTGCTCTTTCCATTGCATAAACTGACCAGGTGAATCCAGGTGAAAGCTATGATCCCTTATTGATGTCACTTGATAAATTCACTTCAATCAGTGTAGATGAAGGGGAGGAGACAGGTTAAAGAAGGATTTTTAAGCCTTGACACATCTGAGACATGGATTGTGTATGTGTGCCAATCAGAGGGTACATGGGCAAGACAAAAGATTTAAGTGCCTTTGAACAGGGTATGGTAGTAGGTGCCAGGCTCACCGGTTTGTGTCAAGAACTGTAACGCTGCTGGGATTTTCACACTCAACAGTTTCCCGTGTGTATCAAGAATGGTCCACCACCCAAAGGACATCCAGTCAACTTTACAACTCAATATTAGGAAGGTATTCTTAATGTTTTGTACACTCAGTGTATAATCCTAAACATTGCACCTTTAAATGACCTCAGTCATTTCCCTTGATGAATAACCTGTATAGCAATCATAATATGTTGTTATTATACAAATCAAATAAAGGAGAGATTAAATATGTTTGGCAAAATAATGAGAAAAACACAGTGGTTATCTCATACATCATTTTGATGATCGTATCAGTCATATTCTCCCTGTTACATTCTTTCCATCATGACAGCAATGGTCTGCCACTGTTTTGAACACAGACAACCAGCATAAACACATCAACTGTTCTCTCCTCTACGGCTACCTGGCCAGAGTCTGCCAGTAGCATGGACCATCCTTGTCCCTCCTGCCCCTAACATAAACATTTTGCTGCACAAATAGCCTGTATGCATCATGCCTGGTCCATCCCTCAAGGTTTGGATCTAGCGTCTGTCTTCAGGCCTCTGTCACATTTTGTTTTCCAACCTCTCTTTATGGGTGCAAACCGACAAACAGACAGGCAGTCCCACCGGTCTGCGGCCTTCCTGCATGTGACACATCTCTCTATCAGCAGCCCTTTGTTCTGCTCCTCTCCATGTTAGAGTGTCATTTGTTCTGGTACTCGCTCTTCACTCCTCACTCCGTCTGCCACACAATGTCGTTTAGCGCTCATTAAGCCCAGGGGCCCTGGCTGCTTCCTTCCTGGGTGGAAAGGCCCATCCCCTGGCTCTCTCAGAGGCTCTGACCATAGATCTTTGGAGGAAAGAGACATTGGTCAGCAACATAATAACAAAGGTCATCTTGTGGTACAATATGAAATAATTCTGTGTACAGCCTATGCTTCATTTGATAACCAGAATAGCAAACAGCTGTTCCAAGCTCACCTAAGGAAAGTCAAAAGGTTGGGGAGCTCTTAATTGAGCTCTGGGGTGAAGAGTTATCTGAGCTGCACACAAGAAGAGAGATAGATGGGGGCAGACTGGCCTACACACAATAACGTTGAAGTGAAGATTTTTACAAATGAATAAAACATGAAAAAATGAAATGTTTTGAGTCAATAAGTATTTAACCCCTTTGTTATGGCAAGCCTAAATAAGTTCAGGAATAAAAGTGTGCTTAACAAGTCAAAATAAGTTGCATGGACTCACTGTGTGCAATAATAGTGTTTAACATGATTTTGGAATGACTACCTCATCTCTGTACCAAACACATACAGATAATTGTAAGGTCCCTCAGTCGAGCAGTGAATTTCAAACACAGACTCAACCACAAAGACCAGGGAGGATTTCCAATGCTTCGCAAAGAAGGGCACCTTTTGGTAGATGGGTAAAATTAAAATTAAAAGCAGACATTGAATATCCCTTTGAGCATGGTGAAGTTATTAATTACACTTTGGATGGTGTATCAACACACCCAGTCACTACAAAGATACAGGCGTCTTTCCTAATTCAGTTGCTGGAGAGGAGGAAACCCGCGCAGGGATTTCACCATGAGGCCAATGGTGACTTTAAAACAGGTACAGAGTTTAATGGCTGTGGTAGGAGAAAACTGATGATGGATGTACAACATTGTAGTTACTCCACAATACTAACCTAATTGACAGAGGGAAAAGAATGAAGTCGGTACAGAATAAAAATATTCCCAGAACATGCATCCTGTTTGCAACAAGGCACTAAAGTAATACTGCAAAGAAAATTGGCAAAGCAATTAACTTTTTGGCCTGAATACAAAGTGTTATTGGATTTGCTCCAACACATTAATGAGTACCACTCTCCATATTTTTAAGCATACTGGTGGTTGTATCATGTTATAGGTATGCTTGTTATCGTTAAAGGACTGGGGACTTTTTCAGGATAAAAAAATGTACGTAACGGAGCTAAGCGCAGGCAAAATATTAGAGGAAATCTTAGTTCAGTCTGCCCTCCACCAGACACTGGGAGATTAATTCACCTTTCTTCAGGACAATAACCGAAAACACAAGGCCATTTCTACACTGGAGTTGGTTACTAAGAAGACAGGGAATGTGGCCAAGTTACAGTTTAGACTTAAATCTACTTGAAAATATATGGCAAGACCTGAAAATGGTTGTCTAGCAATGATCAATAACCAATTTGACAGAGTTTGAAGAATTTTGACAAGAATACTGGCCAAATGTTGCACAATCCAGGTGTGGAAAGCTCTTAGAGACTTACCCAGAAAGACTCAGAGGTGTAATCACTGCCAAAGGTGCTTCTACAAAGTATTGACTCAGGGTTGTGAATACTTACGTAAATTATATATTTCTGTATTACATTTTCAATAAATTTGCACAATTCTCTAAAAACATGTTTTTCCTTTGTCATTATGGGGTAATGTGTGTAGATGTGTGAAAAAAAAAAATATTTAATCCATTTTGAATTCAGGCAGTAACACAACAAAAAGTAGAAAAAGTCAAGGGGTGTGAATACTTTCTGAAGGCACTGTAGATACCCTTCAAACAAACTAAGATCAGTGAATTCTCACAATACCTTTGATCAAAGAATCAGGTGTGTAAAGATCTGTTGCCTCTTTTTTTTTTGCCAATTTTGCAATCTAAAGACAACTTTATTGTACACTAAAAGTTTTACTGACATCATTGCAAGGTCATAGACCAAACAATAATGTCTTTACAATATAATGTCTAACGGCTCTATCCAAGTGTGTGGCGTTACAGATTGCACGCTAGAAATGTAAAGGTAATTTGTGATTGAGCCGATATTCTGTATGCAGCGTTTACTGTGAATGCAGTCTCCGTTAATGCAGGAACATTGCCTTTCAATTTCAATCCCGCTGTAACGATACGGATTGAATAGAGCCCTATGTCTCCCTAAGTGAAAAATGACCCCTGTTTGTCTCCCAATGAGGAACAATGAATGCAATGAGTCTCTAGGTGTCTCCAGGTGCCTGTATTTGTTTCTCTATCATCCTTAGGTACCATTAATCCCAAACTCAGCCTTTCAATTCTTGAGACTCCTAGACACTTCACTCCCCTGTCCCTTCAGCCAATCAAAACATGCAGTGGGGATTACACAGCCTGGGATGACACTGCCCCTTTGGGCACTCCGTAACATTGTGGTGCAGATTCATTCCACCACGAGAGGGAACGCCTGTGTGAGACACACAACAACACTCCCTCAAGATAATAATAGCATCCCAGAGAAGTGAGCTATGCTCTCAGACCACACCTTGAAGAGCTTCAACAGAGAGTCCTTGTTCTGTGTACTCAAATGGCTAACTAATAAAACGAGAACATTCCACAGTCTCTGAGTATCTGTCTGTCTGCGGTGGTGGTGGTGTGTGTGTGATGGTGGCCATTGTTTTGACCCCAACTCACCTGTCCTGACAGAAGCTGGTGCAGGTGTGGTCGTCAGAGTCGGCACACACACAGCGACTGGCAGACCTACGGCGACGTGACAGGGGGCTGCCCAAGCCGTAAACAGTGGTCTTACTACAGAAAGGGAAAGAGAGAAAGGGAATATCAGTTTTATCAGTCACCCTCAAGATATAACCACAATGTTTATAGACTTTGTCCCTTGGCATTAATAAAATGCAGTGTTGCAAGACAGGGATGATTGCCAGAATAATGTCATATTGATGCCAATGATACACAGCTAAAATAAAAAACGGTGCAAATATTAATGTTGATATCATCACACTGTGACGTAATTGACCCACATAAGTGAATTGCTCAAGTATATGTCTGCAAAGCTGAGTAGGTATTTGTTTGACGTCTTTGATGGTGTGTAGTGTAAGTAAGTGTATGAGCATGTGTTTCTCTCTGTGAATGCATATATTTCTGTGAGGTGTGTTTGCCCACCTTGGTGTGTTGACCCAAATGATGTCGAGATGGCAAAAGTAGTGGCATTCAGAGTCCAGCTGATTGTTGCAGGCACAGCGTTTGGTCCTCACTCTGTGAGGTGGAGCCAGATCACTGGATTTAGGCCTCTCTGACAGTGGAAGTCCAAATCCTACATGACAGACAGAAGGATATAGCTAAGAAACCAATCTTGGTGCATCAAGACCGTACAATCCACCAGCCAGGGTTGGGTAGGTTACTTTCTAAACGTAATCCTTTACAGTTACTAGTTACCTGTCCAACATTTGTAACAGTAACATAACTTTTGGATTACCCAAACTCAGTAACGTAATCTGATTACATTCCATTACTTTTAGATTACTTCCCCCTTAAGAGGCATTAGAAGAATACAAAAATGTATGTTACCAATTGAACGACATCTATTGCAGGATAAATCAATGTTAAAGTTTACATAGCTGGCCATATATGGATGTTACATTTAACTTTATGGGTTCGTTATGTAGGCTTCTGCTTTCAGCTACAAATAATACGATTCAATTTACATTAAAAAACAAAGTCTATCAGAATTCCAGTTATTCCAATAAATGTTATACCCCTTGATCTTCAAGAATAGGACTTGGAAACATGGTTATTATTGATTAGCCAAATTGTTTTACCTGAGCATAACCCCAAAACAAACTAAGGACGTATTAGCCAGCCCTACTGTCACGTTCCTGACCTGTTTTCTGTTGTTTTTTAACTTTGTTTAGTTGGTCAGGACGTGAGCTGGGTGGGTAGTCTATGTTATGTGTTTCTATGTTGGGTTAAATGTGTTGCCTGAAATGGTTCTCAATTAGGGGCAGGTGTTTGACGTTTCCTCTGATTGAGAACCATATTAAGGTAGGCTGTTCTCACTGTTTGTTTGTGGGTGATTGTTCCTGTGTCTGTGTCTACCACACGGGACTGTTTCGTTTGTTCGTTCGTTTGGCTAGTCTTTCCTGTTCGTGCGTTCTTCGTGTCTATGTAAGTTCTCAAGTTCAGGTCTGTCTACGTCGTTTTGTTGTTTTGTTTCTATTCAAGTGTTCTTCGTATGTTCGTCTTTGCTTTAATAAATATTCATTATGTCTACATACCTCGCTGCGTGTTGGTCCGATCCATGCTCCTCCTCGTCCGAGGAGGAGGAATATGACGAACGTTACACCTACTCTGTTGTTTATGATTTTGTTTTCATGGAGTACTGATTGTGCTCATTGATTCGAGTTGAAAAATAAATGCTGCGCTCATTAAATGGCATGTTTTGAGCACTACTGAAAAGTGGTATTTACATGTGAAAAATCAATGCAATATGCTGCATTTTCTATAGGCCTATTTACCTTTTTGTTGGTGACACTTCGATATCTTGATAATATGCAGCTGTTTAAAGGGCAAATCCACAGATTAAACAATAACAAAACGGACACCCCGCCTCTGTTTTGGTAAAAAGCTGAGGGATGGGCCTGGAGAAATGTAATCACTCTCAGATTAATAGACAGAGCTATGGATGCAAGGACTGACCATCCATGATATTAAAAGTATTGTTTTAACCATGTTATGAGGCTATACAGTGTTTAATTACATTTAGAATGTTTACAAACATTGGAGAAAAACAAGCTTATATTTTGGTTTCTCATGGAGTGTGACATTTGAACTAAGCTCATGAGGCATTTATAAGTTATATTTCTCAATAATAAATGGATAGATATATATAATTTATAAATCCAAAAATGGATGTAGCAACTACAGATTGCCCCTTTAAATCTATCAAAAGTGTGCGAGTTTGAGCATGTGTCCATTAGGCCTATGGATTTTTTTTATTTTTTATTTTAAATCAGCCTGAATTAGATTGAGCAATAAAAGCCCCACTTTTATTCCATAGGCTGGGATCCGCACTATGCAGCTGTTGCAAGAGCGCATTTTTCACTGGCTGTCCACTATGATTGATAGGCAGCTTAAACTTCTTGAATTCAACCATTATTGGGTTCAAATACACATTTAGATTTGTGAACAGCCATCCACAACAACCACAATCCATAACACGCAAAAAGCTAAATGAGAGAGCAGAAGTGTGATTCACAATTACATCAATGCAGATATAAATAATAAGTGATATCTGTATCACTGTAGACTAACCCACTGCTGTCAACCTTACCTCCAAGCGTTTATTCAAGTTGGATAATCTTTGGATGCCGACAGCAGTCGCACCATTAGAAAGCATAGCTTAGATTGTAACCTACAAAAGCCTGTTCCTGCTCTTTTCCCGCGATCCATCAAACACATTTGGTGTGTCATCATAGTGGTCTCTGACTTGTGGTCAGACTCGCTCAGATGGAACAAACTTAAACTCGTGCCTTTTTTCAATGCTGATTTGAATGTCATTGAGAAAACAGAGAAGTGTCAAAGATTTTTTTCGCAAACATCCTTTTTGAATTTAAAAGTAATCCTCAAAGTAATCATCTAGTTTTTCAAAAGTATCTGTAATCTGATTACAATATTTTTGCTGGTAATGTAACGGATTACAGTTTTTTTGTAATCCCTTACTCCCCAACCCTGTCACCAGCATAAAGGGACACTAGACAAATGTTTTATTACCGGTACTCCGCTATTTGCCTTGATCTATCACACCAGTCCTTTCCGTGGAAAGCTAGTAATCATCTGTAATCTCTGTTATCTGTCTGTTCAAACATTCTGGAGGGAGTGCCAATGCCAATAGTGAAAGGCAAACAGACATTTTGGGGAGACTTCACCTCTTTATTGACTGTGTTAAGTAAGTTATTGGGTCCCTCGATAGGAAGGGAATATGTACTAGTGTTTCAGTGGAGTCAGTACATCTCATTTGTCCCGATACAGAGATGACCAGAGTATGGAGAAACACAGCCTCTGGTATTTTCTGACTGTACAATGATAAGTCTACAACCAGCAAACAAACATTGTCATGCTCTCACAAGTTCAAGTTTAACTTCTTATGGCTGGGGGGCAGTATTGAGTAGCTTGGATGAATAAGGTGCCCAGAGTAAACCGCCTGCTACTCAGGCCCAGAAGCTAAGATATGCATATTATTAGTAGATTTGGATAGAAAACACTCTGAAGTTTCTAAAACTGTTTTAATGATGTCTGTGAGTATAACAGAACTCATATGGCAGGCAAAACCGGAGAAAAAATCCAACCAGGAAGTGGGAAATCTGAGGTTTGTAGGTTTTCAAGTCTTTGCCTATCCAATATACAGTGTAAAATTTGGTTCAATTGCACATCCTAAGGCTTCCACTAGATGTCACCAGTCTTTAGAACCTTGTTTCAGGCTTCTACTGTGAAGGGGGAGCGAATAACAGCTGTTTGAGTCAGGTGTCTGGCAGAATGCCATGAGCTAAGTCTCGCGCGGCTGTGAGCACGAGCTCTGTTCCTTTTCCTTTCTAAAGACAAAGGATTTGTCCAGTTGGAATATTATTGAATAAAAACATCCAAAAGATTGATTCTACTGTAATGGAACTGTCGTCTAAACTAAGTGCCTGCGCCTTGTGAATTTGGATTTGTGAACTAAACGCACGAACAAAAAGGAGGTATTTGGACATAAATGATGAACTTTATCGAACAAAACAAACATTTATTGTGGAACTGGGATTCCTGGGAGTGCATTCCGAGGAAGATCATCAAAGGTAAGTGAATATTTATAATGCTATTTCTGACTTCTCTTGACTCCACAACATGGCGGGTATCTGTATGGCTTGTTTTGGTCTCTGAGCGCTGTACTCAGATTATTGCATGGTGTGCTTTTTCCGTAAAGCCTTTTTGAAATCTGACACAGCGGCTGCATTAAGGAGAAGTATATATTTAATTACATGTAAAACACTTGTATTTGCATCAACATTTATGATGAGTATTTCTGTAAATTGATGTGGCTCTCTGCAAAATCACCGGATGTTTTGGAAGCAAAACATTACTGAACATAACGCGCCAATGTACACTAGGATTTTTGGATATAAATATGAACTTTATCGAACAAAACATACATATATTGTGTAACTTGAAGTCCTATGAGTGTCATCTGATGAAGATCATCAAAGGTTAGTGATTAATTTTATCTCTATTTCTGCTTTTTGTGACTCCTCTCTTTGGCTGGAAAAATGGCTGTGTTTTTGTGACTAGGTGCTGACCTAACATAATTGCATGGTATGCTTTCGTCGTAAAGCCTTTTTGAAATCGGACACTGTGGTGGGATTAACAACAAGTTTATCTTTAAAATGGTGTATAATACTTGTATGTTTGAGGAATTTTAATTATGAGATTTCTGTTTGAATTTGGCGCCCTGCACTTTCACTGGATGTTGTCAAATCGATCCCGTTAACGGGATTTCAGCCGTAAGAAGTTTTAAGGTGCTTTTGACAACCAAGATCACTCAAATACTATATAATCCATTTGCTGTGTGAGATGAAGGTTCTCCAGAGAATCAACATTTGAGAATATGTACCCCTGAGCTAGTCAGCAAGGTTGAAGTGAGATGTAACACTGGTCCTAATGTGTTAACAATAAACCTTCATTGATGATGGGACAGTTGGAACGGGGCTTTCACTGGATTGTTGCTTTAAATATCTTGTCACTGAATATAATGAGTGTGCTTATGAGTAAGTCTTTACATTGCTCTGGACAATAAAAACATGTTTTCAATGCTGCACCATGTCATCATTGTACAGGGATATTAATTTGTTTAAATGGAAAGTCAGCCAGTGTTTTGTTGATACAGAACCTCAATAGAATTGCATAATTTTTTCTATAGTGCGTCACTCCAAAGTAATATTTTTATGTTATTTTGTATTTAGTTATGCATTCAGAAAATGATCAGTTATTTTTGACCATTATTTTTCAATACTTCAATGACATGATTAAGTCTATTTTTGCTTGTGGAAGACATAACAATTCCTAAGATAATTTATTATAGTAATAGCACTGTAGTACTCACCTTCCTGCATAGACACACACACAGTGATGAGAAGGAGCAGGCTGGTGTGTGCTGTCATGGTTGCTGTTGGTCTGTTTGTAGAGCTCACGGTGAAGTAGAATATCCTTAAATGCACTTTGGCAAATTATCCCAGCTGCTGCTTGCTTGTTTCTTTGCAGGTGCCTGAGAGGTGGCCCTCAATTTATAGTCCTCTTTCCCCATAATGTCACACTGGAAGTCCTGCCCCTTGCTGCTACAATGTTACACAACTCCTTCAGAGGGTTTGAGATTCCTATTATCATAGGAATCTATGTTCACTCCACCCCACCACAACTCACCAACCCTCCAGCCTGCAGGTCAATGGGCAGACAACAGTTCACTTATCACCTGTAGCATGTTGCATTCCCTTTCCACATGCAATTTGGTTGTGTGACATGTACTTTTGCTGTCATATTTTGAGGGATGTTTGACATATGGCGAGAGCCTGAGGGAGGAGGGTAGGAGGGAAGGAGAGGGAGGGAGGGAGTGGAAGACCATGTGGAAAAGGAGAGAGATGGCTCCTGATTGCCTGCTTTGCATGGAGTCTGCAAGGGAAGGCCAGGGTGCTGTGGAAACAATGATCAGGGGGAACGTTATCCAATACAGGGGGGTTGGCAGATTGTGGTGGTGGAGCAGATGTGCATTGGGTGACAATTGACTCAATTCGGGATTGATTGACAGAACAAATTAATTCCCGATGTGGTGTTGACCGAACAATATTATTTAATTTGTTTTCTCTTTTAAAGAAGAATGGAATTCCACCATCCTTACGATACTTATTTTCTCAAGCTCTATAGACAGTGCAGAAGATTGCAGTTGTAACATGTCAGGCCACATGGGCGCCACAGAGTAAGATTTTCATTCATACGCAGTTGTGGGTCTACAGTGCCTTCAGAAAGTATTCAGACACCTTTACTTTTTCCACATTTTGTTACATTACAGTCTTATTCTAAAATGTATTAAATTGTTCCCCCCCCCCCCCTCATCAAGCTTTCACACAATACCCATAATGACAAAGCAAAAACAGTTTAGAAATGTTTGCTAATTTATATATATAAAAAAACATATTACATTTACATAAGTATTCAGAGCCTTTACTCAGTACTTTGTTGAAGCACCTTTGGCAGTGATTACAGCATTGAGTCTTTTTGGGTATGACGCTACAAGCTTGGCACACCTGTATTTGGGGAGTTTCTCCCATTCTTCTCTGCAGATCCTCTCAAGCTCTGTCAGGTTGAATGGGGAGTGTTGCTGCACAGAAATGTATGTCTCTCCAGAGATGTTCGATCAGGTTCAAGTCCTGGCTCTGGCTGGGCCACTCAAGGACATTCAGAGACTTGTCCCGAAGCCACTCCTGCGTTGTTTTGGCTGTGTGCTTCGTTGTCCTGTTGGAAGGTAAACCTTCGCCCCAGTCTGAGGTCCTGAGCGCTCTGGTGCAGGTTTTCATCAAGGATCTCTCTGTACTTTGCTCCATTCAATTTTCCCTTGAACCTGACTATTCTACTAGTTCCTGCCACTGAAAAACATCCCCACAGCATGATGCTGCCACCACCATGCTTCACCGTAGGGATGGTGCCAGGTTTACTCCAGACGTGACGCTTGGCATTCAGGCCAGGGTGTTCAATCTTGGTTTCATCAGACCAGAGATTCTTGTTTCTCATGGTCTGAGAGTCTTTAGGTGCCTTTTGGCAAACTCCAAGCAGGCTGTCATGTGCCTTTTACTGAGGAGTGGCTTCCGTCTGGCCACTCTACCATAAATGCCTGATTGGTGGAGTGCTGCAGAGATGGTTGTCCTTCTGGAAGGTTCTCCCATCTCAACAGAGGAACTCTAGAGCTCTGTCAAAGTGACCATTGGGTTCTTGGTCACCTCCCTGACCAAGGCCCTTCTCTCCCAATTGCTCAGTTTGGCTGGAGGGCCAGCTCTAGAAAGAGTGTTGGTTGTTCCAAACTTCTTCCATTTAAGAATGGAGGCCACTGTGTTCTTAGGGATCTTCAATGCTGCAGAAATGTTCTGGTACCCTTCCCCAGATCTGTGCCTCGACACAGTCCTGTCTCGGAGCTCTACGGACAATTCCTTCAACCTCATGGTATGGTTTTTGCTCTGACATGCACTGTCAACTGTGGGACCTTATATAGACAGGTATGTGCCTTTCCAAATCATGTCCAATCAATTAAATTTAGCACAGGTGGACACCAATAAAGTTGTAGAAACATCTCAAGTATAATCAATGGAAACAGGATGCACCTGCGCTCAATTTAAAGTCTCATAGCAAAGGGTCTGAATACTTACGTAAATAAGGTATTTGTTTTTTAATTGCTAAAAACCTGTTTTCACTTTGTCGTTATGGGGTATTGTGTGTAGATTGCTGAGGAAAATTTTGTATTTAATCCATTTTAGAATAATGCTGTAACGTAACAAAATATGAAAAAGTCAAGGGGTCTGAATACTTTCCAAAGGCACTGTACAATAAATGAGTCAGGCAATATGTGTTTTGAGAGCATGATGCGTTATTGAGGTCTGAGAGTATTACGTTCATCTGATTAGTCATTGAACAAGATAAATGGGGTACAATGGAAATTGAATACCAGAATGGAAATAAGGCCCTGGGCTTTGTGTTTTAATCCTCGATCATTTTTGATGTGTTGAATTTTGTCTCCAGCTGGAGCAGCCTACTACTTTTAATTATCCAATCAATTCTATCAATTTTTCTAAAGGATGTGGTAGTGATGAACACTTCATCTAATAATGGTTATTGGGCTGAAGAGAGTCAGACATTAGATGTTAGGCTAAGGCCAAGGTACAATACTCACAGTACATCACAAGCCAACCCTTATGACACACTACCTCAAAGTCAGCAACGTACAATACAAAACATCTTATGCAATACAGAAGCAGTGTTTTGAAAATGAAAGCTACAGACCAACAGCTATATCTCTACTACCATTGCCAGCTATTACGTTATGATTGTTTTGACAACTGCACTGTCAAAGAAGTTGCTAAACTGTTTCTGGAATTACATTTGACCAAAATATTCTTGGTGCATTCCAGAGATATTTTTTTTCCTTCGTCTCTTGTTCCGTGATGGCTGGCACTAGCCCATGCACAGATAAACCGACAGCTCTCTTCCCTGCCTGAGGGTACTGGTGCCCCCAGTGCATTGTGCCACCCACACAGTGCCCAGTGAGTGACTGGCCCAGGAGCCAAGGGGGGAACCTTACCACTGCCATGCAGATAGCCAAATGGTAGCACTCACTCATGCAAATGAACTGCGGCGTTAATCTCCCCACACATTCAGATTAGTCAGGTTAATCAAGAGGGATTTTATCGCTAACTCCATAAAGTGGCTTAGGTGTTCGTTAAAGCCACCGGGGCATGGCTGATGAGTGGATGGTCAATTATCTGATAGGGAAATATGGCAAATGTGTATGGAAATGCTGCGTGGATACAGCTGTCAGTCATTAACATCAGCGTGGGCTGTGATGAGCTCTGTCAGACTTAGATACTGGGGGCCACGTGTCTCGACAACACACACACACACACACACACACACACACACACACACACACACACACACACACACACACACACACACACACACACACACACACACACACACACACACACACACACACACACACACATTCAGATGAGCACATGGTCAGCACCAGTATAGCACAGAGATTCGAACCCGCAACCCTCCGCCTCTCTAACATCTAGGCTACATACTGTACAAATATTATATAATATTCATATTTGTGCAAATATTCCTTGATTTGTTCCCTGAGTCAAAGGGATGGCAACTCTCTGTGAGTACTACATGTACTTTGTTTTATAGAAATTGGTGTGTGGCTGCTGGGAAATGACTTCTGTGAGACTTGACACCTTAAAATGGAATCTAACAGAGTACAAGTTCTTTAAACTGGTACTTTTCCTACACAAATCTTTTGTATTAGACAAATTGTCTATGAAGACATTGTGGCAGACCAACATGGTGGCTGACCTGCTGTACACCCCCCCCCCCCTCCCCCCATAGCTCTGTCGGGGAGGGTGCTGTCGTCAGTGCGTCTCCCTTATCAATAGGGCATCCGCGTATCCATGCTTCGCCCCTGACCTGTGCACAACAGAAAAGGAGAAGCGTTGAAGGGACAAGAACCACCTGGTAACCCGATCGTTTGTGTCCTTTCCCCTGGCCATCCAGATCAGGGGAGCATGGTCCGTGACCAGGGTGAAGTGGGTACCCAACAGGTAATACTTGAGAGTGTTTAGCGCCCACTTCACCGCTAGACACTCTTTCTCCACAATGGAGTACCTTTTCTCTCTATGAACCAGCTTTCTGCTGATGCACATGATGGGGTGCTCCTCCCCATCGTGGATCTGGAACAGAACGGTGCTGCTGTCTCGTTCGTCCATTTCACTGTTTTCGGGAGGCAGGCCCTGGTTAGATCGGTGAGGGGGGAAGCTATAGCCGCAAAATTGGGGATAAATCGGCTATAGTATACTGCCAGTCCCAGGAAGGCCTTGACCTGTGTCTTGGTGCGTGGAACGGGCCAGTCACGAACCGCATGAACCTTCCTCTCCTGGGGCTTGACGTCCGATCAAATACCCCAGGTACTCCACCTCCTCGAAACCTAGTTTGCACTTCTTGGGGTTCGCGGTCAACCCGGCTTGTCTGAGTGCGTCCAGCCCCGCCTGGAGGCGCATCAAGTGCTCTTCCCAACCTTGGCTGTGGATGATGATGTCATCCAAATAGGCCGCTGCGTACTGCTGGTGGGGTCGAAGTACTTTGTTCATCAGCCGTTGGAATGTGGGTGGGGCTCCGTGGAGACCAAACGGGAGCACCCGGTACTGATACAACCTGTCTGGTGTCGGTCGATGAGCTCGTCCACCCTCGGCATGGGATATGCGTCGAACAAGCTGATGTCGTTCACTCCCCGGAAATCGTTACAGAAGCGGAGGCTACCGTCCGGTTTGTGCACCAATACGATGGGGCTGCACCATGCACTGTGGGACTCTTCAACGACCCCCATCCTCAGCATAGCCTCCCCTTCCTGCTTCACGGCCTTCCTTCGGGCCTCCGGAATCCGATATGGCCTCTTTCTTACCGTTTCGCCGGGCCGGGTATGGATGTGGTGTTCAATGAGTGTTGCGCGGCCCAGCTTCTCGGAGAACACCGCCGTATTTTGATCGACAAGCTCCCTGAGCTCTTGCTTCTGGGCCGGGTCGAGGTCCTCATTGCTCGGGACGACCACTGGTCCCGACCATAACACGGCCAAGGCTGTCCTCTCGTGCCACTTCTTCAACAGGTTCACGTGGTAAGTCTGTTGAGGTTTCCATCTCCCCGGTTGCCGTACGCGATAATTGACAGGTCCCATCTTCTCGGCCACCTCATATGGTCCATGCCATGTTGCCAGGAACTTACTTTCGGCCATGGGGATTAAGACCAGCACCCTGTCTCCCACGTGGAATTCTCGGGGCTGGGCTCCCCGATTGTAGAACTGGGCTTGGGCGCATTGGGCATTGGTTCCCTCACGACGGGCCATATGGCTGTCATCCGCTCCCTCATCGTCTCCACATGCTCTACCACGTTGCGTAATGGGGTCGATTGGGCTTCCCACACCTCCTTTGCGAGGTACAGTAGGCCGCGTGGCCTCCTCCCATAGAGGAGTTAGAACGGGGAAAACCCAGTGGAGGATTGGGGTACTTCTCGGATTGAGAACATTAGGTGGGGTAGTAGCTGGTCCCAGTTCTTCCCGTCCTGCTTGATGACCTTCCGCAGCATCTGTTTGAGTGTTTTATTAAAGCGCTCGACGAGCCCATCCGTCTGCGGGTGAAAAACGGAGGTCCGGATCTGCTTGATCTGCAGGAGGGCACACAACTCTTTCATGAGGTGAGACATAAACTCCGTACCTTGGTCTGTCAAGATCTCGTTCGGGATGCCCACCCAGCTAAAGATGTGGAACAGCTCCCGGGCGATTCCCTTGGACACCGCCGCACGTAGTGGCATGGCCTCGGGATACCGGGTGACATAATCTACTATCACCAGGATGTACCGGTGTCCTCGTGCTGTTTTTACCAGGGGTCCCACTATGTCCATGGCGATGCATTCAAAGGGCACCCCGATGATTGGTAGGGGGACCAATGTGCTTCGGAAGTGGGTTTTCGGGGCTGTGAGTTGACATTCCGGACAGCTGCGACAGTAGTCTTCCACGGCCCTCCTCATCCCAGGCCAATGGAACCGGGCGGCGATCCGTTCCTGGGTCTTCTCCATTCCCAGGTGCTCCCCAACAAGTGGGTGTGGGCCAGCTGAAGAACGGTTCCCACGTACCGTTGGGGCAGCAACAATACCTCTCAAAGTTACCCCTGTTGGCATGACACCCGATACAAAAGGTTACTCTTGATTTGGAAATGTGGGTATCGCCAGTCACTCACCCCCAGAAGTAGCTGTCCATCCACCACTATCACTTGGGCTGCGGCAGCTTTCAAGTTCGGATCCTCCCACTGGGCTGTCCCGAATTGTCCCCCAGTTGGCCCTCAGTGGGGGTCTCGACTGGCCCCTCAAAATCGAGGAGGGTTAGGATGGGCTCCTCCTTCAGGGGTTCCCCAGGGGGTTCGGGTTCCGGCGCCCCCTCCGACTCCGGAGCCGTAGATCCATGCTGTTTAACTGGTTGCTTCCGGGCCGCACAGGCTATTGGTCGTCCCCGCTCTCTTCTTCGGCCGGCTTGTACCTTCTTCCTCAACTCGTGCCCCATAGGGCCGCAAACAGCGAACAATCCCGTCCCACTAGGAGAGGTACCGGCAGCTCTGGCACTGCACCCACTGTCATCTGGCATCTCCCTTGTGGCGTCACGGTGGTCCATACGGTCGGATACCGCTTTGTGTCACCGTGAAGCCAGGAAATGGACATCTCCCTACCCCTTTCGGTCTCCTGGTTCAGCAGGCTCGTGGTTACGAGCGTAACCATACTTCCGAGTCCAATAGCGCTTCCGTGCCGTGTCCGTCAACTTTCACCAGGACCATGGGTGCAGTTGATTCAGGGTGCGCCCAACAGGAGGTGACATAGTTCACGGCGTGACCCACCTCGCCGCCGGGGCTAGCTGATGGCATCGACTCCTCCCGAGCCGGGCAATTCCAGGCAATGTGCCCCCGGGCGCCACACTCAAAACACCTCCTTTGGTCTCCTACCTGGATCGGCCCTACCCCAGCCGTTTCTCCACGCGTTTGCGGTCCTTTGGCCCTGCCGACTGTCGGTTCGGGGTACACCGTGGTGGGGCTGTCCTTCCGTCCCCTCGGACGGGTCGCCGACTCATCCTGGCTTCCACTCAGCAGGGCCTGCGTGTTATGATGCGTCTCCACTGCTTCCAGGAGGCCCTCCAAGGTCTGGGGTGCGCATAGACTCGCTGCCCTCTTCATGTCGTAGGGTAGCACCCGTAAGAAGCGATCCAGGACCACTTGTCGAGGATGGAGAGGGTGGATACGTCGGTTAGGAGCCATGCCCTGGTGATGCGCAGTAGGTCGCGCATCTGTGTTCGGGGGGATGCGTCGGCTACGAACCTTCAGTCGTGGAACCGTTGAGCCCGATGGGCCAGGCTGTACCCGTGGCGGCTGAGTATCTCCCGTTTGAGTCCGTCGTAATTAGCCACCTGTTCGTCGTTCAGGTCCCAATACGCCTTTTGGGCATTCCCTGAGAGGAACGGGGCCAGCAGACTGGCCCACTTCGGCCTTGGCCATTCTTCCCTTAGAGCTGTCCGTTCAAACGTACAGAGGTGTCATCGTCTTCCGTTAGTTTGAGTAAAAACTGGTTGGGATGTGATTCAGGAGACACTCCTCCTTGCAGCTTCCTGATTTCCTCAACGAGGCGGACGTTTTGTAATCGCTGTTCCTCCAGCGTTCGTTCCTGAACCGCCTGTTGTGCTTGTTGGGCCCGGACGAACTGAGCTATCAACTCATCCATGCTGATGCTGCGTAAACGTCAACCTTGATCTGACCACGTTATCAGAATGCCTGCATTCTCCACCACTTGTGGCAGACCAGGGGGTTGGGTCAAGATGTTTACAAAGATCAGACACGGACAGAGTATGATTAGCTCGGTTTCAAGGGTGTTTATTAAATAATAAAATCAAAAGAAAAGGATATGTCTCCCCCATGAGACCCTTTCCGGGATACCGTCTTCTGGGCTCCGGGTCTTGCTGTATCCTGTCGGGCATACAAACGTCTTAGCTCGGGCACCATCTTCAACTACACGGAAGTCACCTTACTTCCCCCAGTCCTCTCCTGTCCCTTCTGGCAGCTTTATGGGGCTTGTACAGCTCGTGAGCAAACAGCCCTTGATTATTCACCAACTCCCCAATCAGCCCCAATTAGTCCTGGGCGGAGAGCCCGTCGAGACCTGGCACGTCCAGCAGATGGAGCCATCGCCTCGTGATGTATACTCCGTCTATCACCAGGCCTCGACGAGTCTCCCCCTGGTGGCTGACCTGCTGTACGCCACAACATGTATTACACCCCAACAGACAACATTTCCTGGGTAAACTAAACACACATAAATGAAGTATGACAATAACATTAATGAGACATAAACAATATTTGGTACTATTCCAAATGTAGAGTTTACAATCATGGGAGAATCATGGGGTGAATCATGGGATCCAAATGCTAGACTGTTGGGAATGAGAGATTAACAGATGTATCTTTCAGGATCTCATAGTATCAACTGTCAGAGCTAATATGCCATATCTACAAGAGGAAAGAAACACTTCCTCTTCAATTTCCCCCACCAACAGATAAGTAGAATGTTTGACACGGTGATGAAATTCCCATACTGCTGCACTATAGCCCAGATTCCGCCACACATTCCTGGATCAGACAGACAGTGGTGTCATGCCCATAGGGGGCACCAAGTCACATGCCCCCTCAGATTTGTCCAGTTTTTTTTCAATTTAAAGTTTTCTTGTTTTTCAATCAACCAACAAAACACATTCCAGACTTTAAAAAAATAACTAACAATAGTAAAATAAAATGAAAAATAAATAAATAAATATACAGTGGGGAGAACAAGTATTTGATACACTGCCGATTTTGCAGGTTTTCCTACTTACAAAGCATGTAGAGGTCTGTCATTTTTATCATAGGTACACTTCAACTGTGAGAGAAAAATCAACTGTGAGAGAAAAATCCAGAAAATCACATTGTATGATTTTTAAGTAATTAATTTGCATTTTATTGCATGACATGACTAGTTGATAGTCCTGATAGTTTAGGTAGCGAGATTCCCTCTAGGAAGGAATGAAGTTCTGCATCCGTATGTTTTCTCTCAGAAGTATATAGTTTGCAGTAAAAATCATGAAAAGTTAAATGTATATTTTTTGGGTCATATGTGACCTCATCCTCTGCTGTTCGGATGGCCATGATTGTACGCTCTGACTGCTCTTTTTAATTGGTAAGCAAGCAATCTACTAGGCCTATTGCTATACTCATAGTATTTTTGTTTAGTAAAGAAAAAAAAAAGTTCTCGAGTATAGTCCAAGTTCAGTTTGGCTTTGGCTGCTTTAAGTTGACTCCAGGAGGTGCTGTCTGGGGATTGTTTATGTACTTTTTCACAGCGTTCCAGCTCCCTCTCAAGATCTAGCCTGTGTGCTTCCATTGCTTTTTCTTAGAGGAAGCATATGCAATTAGATGACCTCTTAGTGTGGCTTTTGCAGCGTCCCACATTGTGGCCGGAGAAACAGGAGAGTCTTTGTTGTCTTGTGTGTAGTTGTCTATCCATGTAGTTATCAATTTATGGAACGCTTCGTTTGATAACATGGAGGTGTTGAATTTCCAGCTCTTTGACCTCGTTTATTTTTTGCTGAGGTCAAAACGGAGGTGGACAAAGGTGTGATCTGAAAGTGCTATGTGTCCGATTGTACACATGGCTGAATTTATGAAAATCTTTGGGATAAAAAGGTAGTCTATACGGGAGTAGGTGTTATGGACATTAGAGTAGTATGTATAGTCCATAGACAAGCTATTAGTCTCTCTCCAGATATATATCAGTCCCATCTCTTTAGTAAGAGACTTCAACATCTTTGCAGATCTAGGATTTGTGGTGGGGACTTAATTTGTCTTGGGTTGGGTTGAGGGTACAATTAAAATGTCCAGCCAGCACTCCAAAGGAAACACAATGGTCATTGAACAGGGTTATCATTTTTGACATGAAAGCAGGAGTATCTGTGTTAGGGGCGTATATATTTAAGATAGTAACTGGTTGCCCATACAGTGGCCCAGTTATCATAATAAATCTCCCCTCCGGGTCAGATATGTTTTTGTCAATTATGAATGGAACATTCTTTTGGATAAGTATGGCTGTACCTCTACTGTTTGATTTGAAAGATGAGAAATACACCTGTCCCACCCAAGCTCTGTGGAGGTGGCATGTTTGGCATCACAGAGGTGGGTCTCTTGTAATAGCGCAATGTCTGCTTTTTCCTTTTTTAGAGGACATAGTATCTTTTTCTGTTTTATTGCATGACCTAGACCATGGCAGTTCCATGTAAATATATTTAAGGTACTAGTCAACGTCATCGAACAGTAATCGAACTCTAATGCAAGTCATCTCTGGGTAAAGGTGGATAATAGTTACAGCTGTGATCACATAAAAGAAAAATAAATGGTGTACATGAAAGAACAATCTCTGAACACCCCAGCTGAGTTCCCAAACAACTCAACATATCCCGTTGGTTCTATTACCCCCACGCTCGGTCTCAATTCTGTGTTCTGAAAACAAAAGAAAACCGGGAACAGTTAGCAACGCACAACGTCTCCCCCTCCCCACCAAATAAATGCCTCATCCTCTCCACCCCGCATTGAGTAAGTGACAACGTAGCCCCCGTCCAGACCACATTAAAAAAGAGGGGGGAAATAAAATCAATAGCCCATTCTAGATATACCTCCCCCAAAGGACGTAGGGCTAATCGTTTGGACCAAATAAAACAGAAATGTTGGGGTAAGTTAAGAGGGATCTATAGGATAAGTTGTTCGTTTTTATTAAAACGTAATATCAACAGGATAAGGCCATAGGCATGAAATTGACACATTGAGCTTCTCGTTAGGTCTGTAAATGTGTCGTAATCAACAGCCTATATATGGTGGAGGCCAAATGATTCCTACAAATAATAATAAAAAAGGGGGAAATAGAAGTTGGCTGAGTCGTTAGTAGGCCTAGGTTAGGCTATAGAGCCTATCCCTCTCTCAGCTAAAATAAAATAAATATAAATTAGACGGCTATAACGACATTTAGCGGGGCGGATGTTGTCTTACCTCCATTAGTAATAACAGTAATCGCTTTTAGTCATTGGTCCATTTCTCAGTGACCAGGAATGTCCTTCAAAAAACTTTTGCCTCTTTGGGAGTTTTGAAGTGTCGCAGGGCTCCTTGGTGATGAATCCTGAGCTTGTTTGGGTATTTGAATCCCCTAAAGATGCCTCGGTCAATGGAGTATTTCTTCACCTCGTCAAACTCTCTGCGCTTTCGGCTTATTCCAGCTGACAGGTCCTAGTGTAAAGTGAGATTGGCATTTCCTACTGTAATGGTGTTGATTTTCGTCGCCTGTAGGACTTGTTCCTTGTCGGTGAATCTCAGGAAACGTATGGTGATTGGGCGCGGTGGTTTTCTGGCTGCTGGTGGGGGCATCAGTGCTCGGTGAGCTCTCTCGAGTTCTATGGGCCTGTCGGTGGACATGTGGAGCCACTCGGGAAGTTTGTCTTGCAGGTAGCGGATCAGTGGCATGTTCCCCTCTTCTTTTTCGCCCAGATTTAATAGAACACAATTATTCCTTCACTCCATGTTTTCCAGGTCCTCTGTTTTCTCTTCCAGATGCTCTATTTTCTTTTTAGCATATGCTATTGTTTCCATGGCATCTGTCAGTGAGTTTTCCATGGATAGGATTCACCCATCTGCCTCATCCAGGCGCCCCGCGTTGATGGTTATCTTGTTGTTGATGTCAGGCAAAGCATTTTCCAGGGTTGTCACCTTGCCCCCTATCGCACTGAGCTGAGAGTTAAAGCCATCTAATTTGATGTTGAGTTCTGTACGTTGGGATCTCAGCTCAGAAAGGATGTCTTCGACAGAGTTAGAGGTTGGCATTTGTTGGGGGACGGGTCCTCTTGCTCCTGGCGCTAGCTTTTTCTGAAGCTAGCTATTTCTAAGAGGCTTTTTCCGCGGCTAATGCTCGAGTCCGGGTAAAAATGTCACCTGTAATGGTCGCCTTTTGTAGCCGCCATGACTTTTTGACTATAGCTAAAAGAATTGGAAACTACTTGTGCGGAGCGCTTAGTTCATGCGGCCATCTCGTTCAAGGGTCACATGATCCTAGATTTGTCAAGTTTTAAACAATTTCAAATGTTACATCTTTTACTAAACTTGTATTTTCTTAGTCAAAGTAAAGTGAAACAGGATGGTCATAATGCTTCATGACTGTGTCATGAAGTGTATTTTCTAAAAGGTATTTAAAATATGATGAAAAAAAACATGACCGTGAAGAATTCATTACAACAACAAATTATTTAACTTCTTTAGGATAGGGGGCAGCATTTTCACGTTTGGATGAAAAACATGCCCAAATTCAACTGCCAGCTACTCATCCCCAGAAGATAAGATATGCACATTATTAGTAGATTTGGATAGAAAACTCTGAAGTTTCTAAAACTATTTAAATCATGTCTGTGAGTATAACAGAACTTATTTAGCAGGCGAAACCCCGAGGACAAACCATTCAGATATATATTTTTTTCAGGTCACTCTCTTTTCAATGGGGTTTCATTGGGAATCCAGATTTCTAAGGGACCTTCTTGCAGTTCCTACCGCTTCCACTGGATGTCAACAGTCTTTAGAAATTGGTTGAGGTTTTTCCTTTGAGAAATGAAGAAGTAGCCATGTTCAGAATGAGGCTCCAGTGAAGTGTACTGTTTGTTAGAGGCGCGTGACCAGAAAGCATGCTACACATTGTTTTCCTCCGGTATTGAACACAGATCATCCCGTCTTCAATTTTATCGATTATTTACGTAAAAAAATACCTAAAGTTGTATTACAAAAGTAGTTTGAAAAGTTTGGACAAAGTTTACAGTTAACTTTTGAGATATTTTGTAGTCACGTTGTGCAAGTTGGAACCGGTGTTTTTCTGGATCAAACGCGCCAATTAAATGGACATTTTGGATATATATCGACGGAATTAATCGAACAACAGGACCATTTGTGATGTTTATGGGACATATTGGAGTGCCAACAAAAGATGGTCGTCAAAGGTAAGGCATGAATTATATTTTTATTTCTGCGTTTTGTGTCGCGCCTGCAGGGTTGAAATATGCTTTTCTCTCTTTGTTTACTGGGCTGCTATCCTCAGATAATAGCATCGTTTGCTTTCGCTGAAAAGCATTTTTGGAATCTGACATGTTGGTTGGATTCACAACAAGTGTAGCTTTAATTTGTTATCTTGCATGTGTGATTTCATGAAAGTTAGATTTTTATAGTAATTTATTTGAATTTGGTGCTCTGCATTTTCACTGGCTTTTGGCCAGAGAGGTTTTAAGAAACACTTTCAAACGAAAGGAAACTTCTTGGCAGGGAAAAAACTAATATAAATAAATGTGGGTTTTGACACTCTTATGTGGGCTTCATAACCAGCCATAAAATAACACAGCAGGTGTAAATATATGGATCATGACAAGTTATGTCAGCTGTTTTTACATATTATGACATGGTTATGCAGTGTTAACGTGTTATGACACTGAGTGTCAAGTAAAGTGTTACCAGAGATGCCTAGACAGGACACTAGATACTCTAGTGCAGGGTTTCCCAAACTTGGTCCTAGCGCCACGCCCCTATTAAAAAAGTTGTTTTATTTTTTATTTAACCTTTATTTAACCAGGTAGGCTAGTTGAGAACAAGTTCTCATTTGCAACTGCGACCTGGTCAAGATAAAGCAAAGCAGTTCGACACATACAACAACACAGAGTTACACATGGAATAAACAATCATACAATCAATAATACAGTCGAAAAATCTATATACAGCATGTGCAAATGAGGTAGGATAAGAGAGGTAAGGCAATAAATAGGCCATGGTGGCGATGTAATTACAATATAGCAATTAAACACTAGAATGGTAGAATGTGCAGAAGATGAATGTGCAAGTAGAGATACTGGGGTGCAAAGGAGCAAGATAAATAACTACAGTATGGGGATGAGTAGATTGGATGGGCTATTTACAGATGAGATATGTACAGGTGCAGTGATTGGTAAGCTGCTCCGACAGCTGGTGCTTAAAGCTAGTGAAGGAGGTAAGAGTCTCCAACTTTAGTGATTTTTGCATTTCGTTCCAGTCATTGGCAGCAGAGAACTGGAAGGAGAGGTGGCCAAAGGAAGAATTGGCTTTGGGGGTGACCAGGGAGATATACCTGCTGGAGCGCGTGCTACGGGTGGGTGCTGCTATGGTGACCAGTGAGCTGAGATAAGGCGGGGCTTTACCTAGCAGAGACTTGTAGATGACCTGGAGCCAGTGGGTTTGGCGACGAGTATGAAGCGAGGGCCAGCCAACGAGAGCGTACAGGTCGCAGTGGTGGATAGTATATGGGGCTTTGGTGACAAAACGGATGGCACTGTGATAGACTGCAACCAATTTGTTGAGTAGAGTGTTGGAGGCTATTTTGTAAATGACATCGCCGAAGTCGAGGATCAGTAGGATGGTCAGTTTTACGAGGGTATGTTTGGCAGAATGAGTGAAGGATGCTTTGTTGCAAAATAGGAAGCCGATTCTAGATTTAATTTTGGATTGGAGATGTTTAATGTGATTCTGGAAGGAGAGTTTAAAATCTAACCAGACACCTAGGTATTTGTAGTTGTCCACATATTCTAAGTCAGAACCGTCCAGAGTAGTGATGCTGGACGGGCGGGCGGGTGTGAGCAGCGATTGCTTGAAGAGCATGCGTTTAGTTTTACTTGCATTTAAGAGCAGTTGGAGGCCACGGAAGGAGAGTTGTATGGCATTGAAGTTCATCTGGAGGTTCATTAAGTAGTGCATGAAGAGGATGTGGTACTGGTCCTATAAGCACTGATAGGCTTACCATGTGATTTGAACCAATAACACAGTCCCAATATCAGTACTGCTGTACCAGCTCACTACACAGAAGCATTGTCTGTGGTAAAGGGATTACATAACTCGTTTGGCTCTGGTTAGAGACACAGTCACGCTCCCAATGAACCCTGCTCCTATTTTCGAACCATCATCTGTGCACGTGGCCAATTTATGTTTAGAGGTAGGGCATGTTAATATTTTATCTGAATTATTCATATTCGGCTCCCCTACTTCTTAATACATTTTAACACTTAATTTACATACAACCTCTGGGTGACTGCTTGTTCTCGGATAGAGCAGTACCACAAGATGTCCCTACTGATTCACACAGAGATAAGGGATGTGTGCACTTTACATTTCTAGCTGCCTTGTTTGCAATTTGTACAGCAGCAAGTGTCTGTCTGAGCTGGGCTGTTTTACTTCGAGAAGAGAAACCTCATGGTTTGTCTTTTATCTAAGTGCAGAAGCACAGTAGAGCAGAGGTCACTAGTGCTCCTCATCTGCCTTGTCAGAAGGAGATTATGCTTGTCATCCCAGAGCCATAAAGAGCCTTCAAGATTTAAGGAACAGAATAATAAATCTCAGTATCTCTGTTAGTTTATGGGTAAAGTGCAGTGCACTAGAGCTGGGTGCCATCTCCAGTTATGTTTTATTATGTCAACACATTCATACTGCATCATACTTTATCACTCTGTCTAAAAATTAACACTTCCATCACTGTAGCAATTATCTGATATGACAATCATTTATAAATACATTTATAAATGCAGTGATTGCACTGATTTGTAAACCATTTATCATTACGTGCTATTTGCAGGAATAGAAAACAATATTCATAGAACTATATTCACATAAAACTGTGCCTTGCCCACAGTGGTGGAAAAAGTACCCAATAGTCCTACTTGAGTAAAAGTAAAGATACCTTCATAGAAATTGATTCAAGTAAAATTAAAAGTCACCCAGTAAAATACTACTTGAGTAAAAGTCTAAAAGTATTTGGTTTTAAATATTCTTAAGTATCAAAAGTAAAAGTACAAGTAAAAATAATTTCTAATTCCTTATATTAAGCAAAGCAGATGGCCACATTTTCTAGTTTTTATTTATTTACAGACAGCTCAAGCCAATAGGCTCAAGCCAATACTCGGACATAATTTACAAACAAAGCATGTGTTTTGTGAGTCCACCAGAACAGAGGCAGTAGGGATGACCAGAGATGTTCTCTTGAAAAGTGTGTGAATTAGACCATTTTCCTGTCCTGCTAAGTATTCAAAATGTAACGAGTGCTTTTGGGTGTCAAGGCAAAATGTATGGAGTAAAAAGTACATCATTTTCTTTAGGAATGTAGTGAAGTAAAAGTTGTCAAAAATGTAAAATAGCAAAGTAAAGTACAGATACCCCAAAAAACTTCTCATGTAGTACTTGGAAGTATTTTTACTTAAGTACTTTACACCACTGCTTGCCCACCCAACCCCTGTTGTCCCCAACTGTATCCACCCACTCTTGATGATGGTCGTTCACAAATCTACATGGAGACTTCAGTAGGATTATCTACACATCAAACAGACTGCGGACAGATAGAGCACATCAAAGGGAAAAAAGGGGAATACTTTAGTGACTTGCACACAAAACATCTGGAGACACCCTTTTTGTAGGTTTCATGTCCCAAATAGAAGGGAAGAATTGATTAGGAATTACTCGCCACCTCCTCCACGACAGTGTGCAGAGGAGGTCAAAGTTCAGAGACCGACAGGGAAGCAGGGGATGTTGGTCTGGGGAGTTTATTAAAGATGAGTAATTGTGCATGGGGTGTGGTAGCTAATTAAAGACAAAATACCAATAACAAGGACTGAAGACTATTCAGACTCAGCCCTCTGCTCTACCTTCTAGACAGAATGGGGTAAGTGAATAAACTGCTTATCTTGCTTTTCCCTGACTTGCAGACACTCCATTGTTATTGATTTGAAGTCGGCTGCTGCCTTTTGGGATGTGTTGTGGTGTGTTGCAGCTGAAGAGACTGAGAAGGGTTGTGCGCCTTATGGGATGAACTCATAACCTCTGTCTGCAGAGGCGTCATGCCCCCTCAGATTTTTCATTTTAAATTCATTACTTCAATTAATCAACTTAAGGCCACGTTTTATCATAGTTATTGATAAAAAAATCTGTCAGCTGTATTTTGCGGAGGGGGCACACTGACTGGACCAGGCAGCGGACCCATCCTCTCTTCTCCCTAGTAAGTAGTTCCTTCCAAGGTGCACCAAGGAACAAAGACACACAGCGTTTGATTTGATTTTAGCTGCCGGTGATGGGCTGGACGAAAATGTTCTGTTGTTTCTCTGTCATACTGGCCACCTAGCCATTTTATGAAGTTGACTTTAGGTTCCCTATCTCCCAACCTTATCACTAGCTACAACCTCTCCCGCAACGTGATCAAGACAAAGGAGATGATTGTGGACAAAGGAAAGGGATGACCGAGCACACCCCCATTCTCATCGACGGGGCTGTAGTGGAGCAGGGTGAGAGCTTCAAGTTCCTTGGTGTCCACATTCCTTGGTGTCCACAACAAACTATCATGGTCCAAACACAGCAAGATAGTCGTGAAGACGGCACGACAATACCTATTCCCCCTCAGGAGACTGAAAAGATTTGGCATGGGTCCTCAGATCCTCAAAAAGTTCTACAGCTGAACTATCGAGAGCATCCTGACAGGTTGCATCACCGCCTGGTATGGCATCTGCTCGGCCTCCGACCGCAAGGAACTACAGAGGGTAGTGCGTACGGCCCAGTACATCACTGGGGCCAAGCTTCCTGCCATCCAGGACCTCTATACCAGGTGGTGTCAGATGAAGGCCCCAAAAAATTGCCAAAGACTCCAGCCACACTAGTCATAGACGGTTCTCTCTGCTACCGCATGGCAAGTGGTACCGGAGGGCCAAGTCTAGGTCCAAAAGGCTTCTTAACAGCTTCTACCCTCAAGCCATAAGACTCTTGAACAGTTAATCAAATGGCTACCCTGACTATTTGTATTGTCCCCACCCCCCATTTTTACACTGCTGCTACTCTCTGTTTATTATCCAGGCATAGTCACTTTCCCTCTACCTACATGTACAGTTCATTTTACCTCGACTAACCGGTGCCCCCGCACATTGACTCTGTACCGGAACCCCCTGTATATGGCCTCGCTACTGTTATTTTATTGTTTCTACTAATTATATGTTATATTTGTATTTCTTTTTTTCTTAAAACTGCATTGTAGGTTAATGGCTTGCAAGTAAGCATTTCACTATAAGGTCTATCTATACCTGTTGTATTCGGCGCATGTGACATATACAATTGGATCTGATTTGACTTGATGCCATTTCAGGCTATTTTAGTTTTTATTGAACCTTTAACTAGACAAGTCAGTTAAGAACAAATTCTTATTTACAATGATGGCCTACCAAAAGGCCTCCTGCGGGGACGGGGGCTGGGATTAAAAATCGAATAAAAATACAGGACAAAACACACATCACGACAAGAGAGACACCACAACACTACATAAAGAGAGACCTAAGACAACATAGCATGGCAGCAACACATGAAAACACAGCATGGTAGCAACACAATATGGCAGCAGCACAAAACATGATACAAACATTATTGGCCAGACAACAACACAATCAATTAAGTTAAAGTAGATTGTCTAACGATCTTAGCTAGCATGCCTACTGGCAAGGTTGCTCTTTTAGAAAAGCAAGAAATTACAAAATGTAATGAATAATATTAAAATTATTTTCAATCTTTTACCCAGATTTTAGCAGAGCTGCAGAAAAGAACCACCAGTCAGGAGGATACAGACAGCTCAAGAGGTATGTTTGGATATGCCGAAAAATACTTTACGATATATCATGATATTTTTGTATTAATTAGGATTTTTTAAATTATTTATTATTTAATTATCTTTTATTTAGTCAGGGGAAACCCATTTTCAAATGTGCCCTGAGCACAGCACAGCTATTCAATACACCAGTACTAAATTATCTCTAACAAAGATACGGTCACGTTTCAGGTATGACCCAGATGCAGACAGTGTCAAGGAAACAAACGTTTATTTCTAATACATGGGCAGGAAAACGACAGGTCAAAGGCAGGCAGGGGTCAATAATACAGAGAGGGTGCAAAGGGTCCAGAACGGCAGGCAGTCTCAGGGCAGGCAGAACGGTCAAAACTGAGAAGGACTAGAAAAACAGGAGCAAGAAACAGGCAGGAGCAGGGGAACAGACCCATGCTGATGTACAAACTGGTAAGCAAGGCAGCTAGAAATGAGAAGTGCAAACATCCCTTATCTCTATGTGAATCAGTAGTGACATCTAGTGGTACTGCTCTATCAAAGAACACGCAGTCACTAGACATTGTAAGAAAATGAAGTGGTGTTAAAATGTTGTAAGAAGTAGGTATAATATTAATATTGAAGGTGCTAAATGCAGAAATCGCTTCGCCATTTCCTGGTTGCTAAAATTGTAATAGTTCGCCTAATTTCAGTGTGTGACAAAACAAGCAACAAGTGTAGATAATCATTGTACCATCTAAACCACTGTGAAATATATTTTTAATATGCACAAATATTGTATTTTTCAGCTGTTTTAAACTAGCGCACAAAACTGAAAATAAAAACGAAACTTAAGAATGGGAATCTTCTGAAACAGGTTTTCTGCATATCGAATCATACCGCTTGAGATGTCTGTACCCTCCTGACCAGTGTTTAAAAAAATAAAATATATATATATATATAAAGTAAATGCTGTTTCTCTGCTAAAATCTGGGTAAAAGATTTAAAGGAATGCAAGTCTTATTCAAAACATGTAGTTATTGCTTGCTTTTCTAAATTCTAGCAACCTTGCCAGTAGGCTTGCCAGCTATGATAGTTAGACAAGCTACTCTAACTTGATTGATAGCCTGAAATTACTTGCTAGTCATGAGGTTGGTTGATTGGGAATTTATCTAGCTGGCTACCTAAAGCCAACTTTATAAAATTGCTAGGTGACTCTTTTTACAGAGAAACAAAACAGTGTTTAAATTTAAAGGAATAAATATAAATAAAGGAATGAATAGGCTTAATAGCTTAATCAAATTAATTTGCAAACATACCTCCTGCCCATCACCAGGAGCTAAAATCAAATTAGACCCTGAGTGTCTATTTGTCTGTTTATTGTGATCCCATTAGCTCTTACAGAAGCAGCAGCTACTCTTAATCTGGAATTTTCAACACAGTAATATAGTAATATTTCTCATAAAAACTAGGAGAAGCAGTTAATCTCTCGTCAACTCTCAACCAGGAAGACGGGCATGTCCTGTATGTTGTTAATGTTAGTTCTGTTTGGGCAGTTGAGGGCAAGGCGTGCTGCTATGTTTTGTCACTCTCTCTCCTCTTTCACTGACGATACTGCATGCACTAGAGTATCTAGCGTCCTGCCTAGGCATCTCTTTGCTCAGTGCCTGGTCCAGGTCAAATTGTATTTGTCACATGCGCCGAATACAAGAGGTGTAGACCTTATCATGAAATGATTACTTACAAGCCCTTAACCAACAATGTAGTTCAAGAAAGAGTGAAGAAAATATTTACTGAATAAACTAAAGTAAATTATAAAAAGTAACAATAAAATTGAAATAACGAGGCTGTATACAGTGGGTACTGGTCAATGTCCGGGGCTACAGGTTAGTTGAGGTTATTTGTGCATGTACACTACCATTCAAAAGTTTTGGGTCACTTAGAAATGTCTTGTTTTTGAATGAAAAGCAATTTTTTGTCCATTAAAATAACATCAAATTGTTTAGAAATACAGTGTAGACATTGTTAATGTTGTAAATCACTATTGTAGCTGGAATCTACATAGGCGTACAGAGGCCCATTATCAGCAACCATCACTCCTGTGTTCCAATGGCACGTTATGTTAGCTAATCCAAGTTTATCATTTAAAAAAAGGCTAAGTGATCATTAGAAAACCCTTCTGCAATTATGTTAGCACAGCTGAAAACTGTTGTTCTGATTAAAGAAGCAATAAAACTGGCCTTCTTTAGACTAGTTGAGTATCTGGAGCATCAGAATTTGTGGGTTTGATTACAGGGTCAAAATGGCCAGAAACAAAGACCTTTTTTCTGAAACTCGTCAGTCTTTTCTTGTTCTGAGAAATGAAGGCTATTCCATGTGATATATTGCCAAGAAACTGAAGATCTCTTACAACACTGTGCACTACTCCCTTCACAGAACAGCGCAAACTGTCTCTAACCAGAATAGAAAGAGGAGTGGGAGGCCCCGGTGCACAACTGAGCAAGAGGACAAGTACATTAGAGTGTCTTGAGAAACAGACGCCTCACAAGTCCTCAACTGGCAGCTTCATTAAATAGTTCCCGCAAAACACCAGTTTCAACGTCAACAGTGAAGAGGCGACTCCGGGATGCTGGCCTTCGGCAAATCTGACCATGACTCCATTTTGTTGCTCCCAGCCTATAGACAGAAACTAAAACAGGAAACGCCCATGCTCAGGTCTGTCCAACGCTGGTCTGACCAATTTTATTCCACACTTCAGGATTGCTTCAATCACGTGGACTGGGATATGTTCCGGATAGCCTCTGACTCGTTGAGCGAGTTTATTAGCAAGTGCATCAGAGATGTCGTACCCACTGTGACTATTAAAACATTTCCGAACTAGAAACCGTGGATTGATGGCAGCGTTCGCGCAAAACTGAAAGCGCGAGCCACTGCTTTTAATCATGGCAAGGCGACTGGAAACACGACTGAATACAAACAGTGCAGCTATTCCCTCTGCAAGGCAATCAAACAAGCAAAGCGTCAGAATCGATACAAAGTAGAGTCGCAATTCAACGGCTCAAAACACGAGACATGTGGCAGGGTCTACAGTCAATCACGGATGACTTAAAGAAAACCAGCCCCGTCGCAGACATCGACGTCTTGCTCCCAGACTAAACAACTTCTTTGCTCGCTTTGAGGACAATACAGTGCCACTGACACAGCCTGCTACCAAAGCCTGTGGGCTCTCCTTCTCCGTGGCCAACGTGAGTAAAACCCACGCAAGGCTGCCGGCCCAGACGGCAGAGCGTGCACAGACCAGCGTCCTCAGAGCGTGCACAGACCAGCTGGCTGGTGTGTTAACGGACATATTCAATCAATCCCTATCCCAGTCGGTTGTCCCCACATGCTTCAAGATGGCCACCATTGTTCCTGTTCCCAAGAAAGCTAAGGTAATTGAACTAAATGACTATCGCCCCGTTGCACTCACATCTGTCATCATGAAGTGCTTTGAGAGACTAGTCAAGGAGCATATCACCTCCACCCCTACCTGATACCCTAGACCCACTCCAATTTGCTTACTGCCCCAATAGGTCCACTGACGATGCAATCGCCATCACACTGCAAAATCCCATCTGGACAAGAGGAATACCTATGTAAGAATACTGTTCATTGACTACAGCTCAGCATTTAATACCATAGTACCCTCCAAACTGGTCATTAAGCTCGAGACCCTGGGTCTCAACCCCGCCCTGTGCAACTGGGTCCTGGACTTTGACGGGCCGCCCCCAGGTGGTGAAGGTAGGAAACAACATCTCCACCCCGCTGATCCTCAACACTGGGGCTCCACAAGGGTGCGTTCTCAGCCCTCTCCTGTACTCCCTGTTCTCCCATGACTGCGTGGCCATGCAGGCTTCCATCTCAATCATCAAGTTTGCAGACGACACTACAGTGGTAGGCTTGATTACCAACAACAACTAGAGGGCCTACAGGGAGGAGGTGTGGGCCCTCGGAGTGTGGTGTCAGGAAAATAACCTCTCCCTCAACGTCAACAAAGCAAAGGAGGTGATCGTGGACTTCAGAAAACAGCAGAGGGAGCACCCACACAGACAGCGTGGTGAAGAAGGCGCAACAGCGCCTCTTCAACCTCAGGCGGATGAAGAAATTTGGCTTGTCACCTAAAACCCTTACAAACCTTTACAGATCCACAATCGAGATCATCCTGCTGGGCTGCATCACCGCCTGGTACGGCAACTGCACCGCCCTCAACCACAAGGCTCTCCAGAGGGTAGTGCGGTCTGCACAACGCATCACCGGGGGCAAACTACATGCCCCCCAGGACACCTACAGCACCCGATGTCACAGGAAGGGCAAAAGGATCATCAAGGTCAACAACCACCCGAGCCACTGCCTGTTCACCCCGCTATCATCCAGAAGGCGATGTCAGTACAGATTAGAGGTCGACCGATTATGATTTTTCAACGCCGATACCGATTATTGGAGGACCAAAAAAGCCGATACCGATTAATCGGCCGATTTTTATTTATTTATTTGTAATAATGACAATTACAACAATACTGAATGAACACTTATTTTAACTTAATATAATACATCAATAAAATCAAGTTAGCCTCAAATAAATAATGAAACATGTTCAATTTGGTTTAAATAATGCAAAAACAAAGTGTTGGAGAGGAAAGTAAAAGTGCAATATGTTTCATGTAAGAAAGCTAACGTTTAAGTTCCTTGCTCAGAACATGAGAACATATGAAAGCTGGTGGTTCCTTTTAACATGAGTCTTCAATATTCCCAGGTAAGAAGTTTTAGGTTGTAGTTATGATAGGAATTATAGGACTATTTCTCTCTATACGATTTGTATTTCATATACCTTTGACTATTGGATGTTCTTATAGGCACTTTAGTATTGCCAGTGTAAAAGTATAGCTTCCATCCCTCTCCTCGCCGCTACCTGGGCTCGAACCAGGAACACATCGACAACAGCCACCCTCGAAGCAGCGTTACCCATGCAGAGCAAGGGGAACAACTACTCCAAGTCTGAGAGCGAGTGACGTTTGAAACGCTATTAGCGCGCAACCCGCTAACTAGCTAGCCATTTCACATCGGTTACACCAGCCTAATCTCGGGAGTTGATAGGCTTGAAGTCATAAACAGCGCAATGCTTGAAGCATTGAAGAGCTGCTGAAGCTCGAAGAGCTGCTTGCAAAACGCAAGAAAGTGCTGTTTGAATGAATGCTTACGAGCCTGCTGGTATCTACCATCGCTCAGTCAGACTGCTCTATCAAACCATAGACTTAATTATAACATAATAACACACAGAAATACGAGCCTTAGGTGATTAATATGGTCGAATCCGGAAACTATCATCTCGAAAACAAAACGTTTATTCTTTCAGTGAAATACGGAACCGTTCCGTATTTTATCTAACGGGTGGCATCCATAAGTCTAAATATTCCTGTTACATTGCACAACCTTCAATGTTATGTCATAATTACGTAAAATTCTGGCAAATTAGTTCGCAATGAGCCAGGCGGCCCAAACTGTTGCATATATCCTGACTCTGCGTGCAATGAACGCAAGAGAAGTGACAAAATTTCACCTGGTTAATATTGCCTGCTCAGCTGGATTTCTTTTAGCTAAATATGCAGGTTTAAAAATATATACTTCTGTGTATTGATTTTAAGAAAGGCATTGATGTTTATGGTGGGGTACACATTGGAGCAACGGCAGTCCTTTTTCGCGAATGCGCACTGCATCGATTATATGCAACGCAGGACACGCTAGATATACTAGTAATATAATCAACCATGTGTAGTTATAACTAGTGATTATGATTGATTGATTGATTGTTTTTTATAAGATAAGTTTAATGCTAGCTAGCAACTTACCTTGGCTTCTTACTGCATTCACGTAACAGGCGGGCTCCTCGTGAGGCAGGTGGTTAGAGCGTTGGACTAGTTAACCGTAAGGTTGCAAGATTGAATCCCAGAGCTGACAAGGTAAAAATCTGTCGTTCTGCCGCTGAACAAGGCAGTTAACCCACCGTTCCTAGGCCGTCATTGAAAATAAGAATGTGTTCTTAACTGACTTGCCTAGTTAAATAAAGGTGTAAAAAAATGTTTTGACTAAAATATCGGCAAAATCGGCGTCCAAAATTACTGATTTCCGATTGTTATGAAAACTTGAAATCAGCCCTAATTAATCGGCCACTCCGATTAATCGGTCGACCTCTAGTACAGATGCATCAAAGCTGGGACCAAGAGACTGAAAAACAGCTTCTATCTCAAGGCCATCAGTGTAACGGCTTCCGTCGGTAGAAAGAGAGGAGGACCAAAGCGCAGCGTGGTATGTATCCATATTTATTAGAATACTTCTTCAATACGAACAAAACAATAAACAAACGAAAACCAACGAAGCTGAAGTCCTGAACTAGAGAACATAAAACACATGAACGCACGAACAGGAACAATCACCCACAAACCAACAGTGAAAATAGGCTACCTTAATATGGTTCCCAATCAGAGACAATGACAAACACCTGCCTCTGATTGAGAACCATATTAGGCCAAACAACAAACCCAACATAGAAACACAAAACATAGAATGCCCACCCAGCTCACGCCCTGACCAACACTAAAACAAGAAAACACAAAAGAACTATGGTCAGAATGTGACAATCAGACTGTTAAACCGCCATCACTAACATAGAGGATGCTGTCGACATACAGACTCAAATCTCTGGCCACTTTAATAAAAGGTATCACTAGTCACCTTAAATAACGTTTACATATCCTACATCACTCATCTGTATATACACTGCTCTATACCATCTACTGCATCTTGCCTATGCCGCACGACCATCGCTCATCCATATATTTATATGTACATGTACTTCCCTTACATTTGTGTGTATAAGTTAGTTGTGAATTTGTTAGATATTACTGCATTGTCAGAACTAGAAACACAAGCATTTCACTTCACTCGCATTAACATCTGCTAACCATGTGTATGTGACCAATAACATGTTATTTTAAAAATGGATTTTTTTTTGTGCTTTTCTTTCAAAAACAAGGACATTTCTAAGTGACCCCAAATTTTTGAATGGTAGTGTAGGTATTGGCAAAGTGACTATGCATAGATAGAGCACATAGCAGCAGTGTAAAAACAAATGGGGGGTGGTCAATGTAAATAGTCCAGGTGGCCATTTGATTAATTGTTTAGCAGTCTTATGGCTTGGGAGAGAGAACAGCCTACGACTTGGGTGATTGGAGTCGGTGACAATTTTCCGGGCCTTCCTCTGACACCATCTAGTATATAGGTCCTGGATGGAAGGAAGCTTGGCCCCAGTGATGTACTCGCACTACCATCTGTACCGTCAGATGCCAAGCAGTTGCCATACCAGGCGGTGATGCAACAGGTCAGGATGCTCTCGATGGTGCAGCTGTAGAACTTTGAGGATCTGGGGACCCATGCCAAATCTTTTCAGTCTCCTGAGGGGGAGAAAGCATTGTCGTGGCCTCTTCATGACTGTCTTGGTGTTTTGGACCATGATAGTTTGTTGGTGATGTGGACTCTCAAAACTCTGGTCCCACTCCACTACAGCCTGTCGATGTTAATGGGGGCCTGTTTGGCCCGCCTTTTCCTGTAGTCCACGATCAGCTTCTTTGTCTTGCTCACATTGAGGGAGAGGTTGTTGTCTTGGCACTACACTGCCAGGTCTCGAACTCCTCCCTATAGGCTGTTTCATCGTTGTTGGTTACCAGGCCTACCACTGTTGTCATCAGCAAACTTATTGATGGTGTTGGAGTCGTGTTTGACCACACAGTCGTGGGTGAACAGGGAGTACAGGAGGGGACTAAGCACGCACCACGGAGGGGCCCCAGTGTTGAGGATCAGCGTGGGAGATGGGTTGTTGCCTACCCTTACCACCTGGGGGCGGCCCGTCAGGAAGTCCAGGATCCATTTACAGAGGGAAGTGTTTAGTCCCAGGGTCCTTAGTTTAGTGATGAGCTTTGTGGGCGCTATGGTGTTGAACGCTGAGCTGTAGTCAATGAATAGCATTCTCACATAGGTGTTCCTTTTGTCCAAGGAAAGGGAAGTTTGGAGTGCGATTGAGATTGTCATCTGTGGATCTGTTGGTGCGGTATGCGAATTGGAGTGGGTCTAGGTTTTCCGGGATGATGGTGTTGATGTGAGCCATTACCAGCCTTTCAAAGCACTTCATGGCTACCAACGTGAGTGCTACGGGACGGGAATAATTTAGGCAGGGAGGTTGCAGGATCGGATGGAAGACAGAGGCGTCATAACCATAAGGGGCACGTGCCCCCTCAGATTTGTCCTGTTTTTTTTGTTGTTGCAGATGTTAAATTAATTACTAAACAAAATTTCTAAGCCCACGTTTTATCTTAATTATTTATTAAAAAATACCTGTCAGCGATATTTCGCGGTGGGGGCACACCGACTGGACCAGTCAGGAGGATACAGATAGCTCAAGAGGTATGCGTCAGTATGCAGAAAAATACTTGGTTTAAATGTAATGTAGCACCTTATTATAATATCATATTTCTGTATTAATTATGATTTTATTTAATGATTTAGTTAAGGGAAACCCATTGAGACCAGGGTCTTATTTTCAAAGGTGCCCTGAGCACAGCGACACAACAGTACAAAATTATCACTCTAACAAAGTTACAACTTTCAACATTACAACCACAACAATCTCTTCTTTTAATCAAAACTTCAAATCTCATTCAATACATCTACAGTAATACTAGTCTTAAACTGCCCTGGCGGCACTAGGGAATCAAGATGCAAGGATTTCTGCAGGCTATTCCAAGAATGGGGGACATTAAAACTGAAAGCAGATCTACCTAGATCGGTACGTACTATTGGAACCGAGAGTTATCTATCCCTGTGAACGGGTTTGGTGTCTTATTTTAACAGTGACGTGAAGTGAAGTAGGTTGGAAGCTTTTTCAGCAGAGCTTTGTAAACAAAAAGGGAGTAATAAAGTGATCTACAAGACTTTAGTGAGGACCAGCCGACCTTCTGATACAGGATGCAGTGATGAGTATTAAACCTGTCACCTGTGATAAAGCGAAGTGTGCTATGGTACAGTAGACTGCATCCAAAGGTTTTAGAGTGGTGTCTGCTGCATTTTTTTTATAAATGGTTTCACCATAGTCCAAAACTGGCAGGAATGTTGATTGTCCAATCTGCTTCCTGCTGTTTAAAGAGAGGCAAGATCTACAGTATTTCCAAAAAAAAGCCCAATTAAAATTTTAGCTTTTAACTAGCTCTTCTGTATATATCTTTGTCAATCCAAACGTCCAGATATTTATAGGCAGGAACTCGCTCGATGAGAGAACGATCCAATGAGTAAACATGTAGTCCATAAAATGCATTTTTTTGTGAATTAGAGAACATACAGTATATGTAGTTTTGCCCGCATTAAGTACACGTTTTAAATCAACAAGGGCATTCCGTAATGGACCAAAATCAGATTGCAGCTCTAACATAGCTTGGTCAGCAGTTGGTGCAATAGCATACATAACCGTATCGCCTGCATACGGATTAATATTACATTGGTCTATCTATATTAATATATAGACCAATATTATTCATAGAAATAGTAAAGAGAACAGGTCCCAAAACGACCCCTGCAGTATCATGATGCCATGATATGTGCCTGTGTTGATGATGTGTGGTATTATCCCATGTACTGTTGTAATTTGGATGTAATATCCTAGACATGTTTGTGCAGTATGAGATAAAATGCAATTGAACAGGTAAAGTGGTATGCTTACATATACCACCACCCCCCCCCGTCCCCCCCCCCCCCCGTCCCCGTCCATCCATCCTCACATACTTTGTGCCCCCTCTAAAACAATGGGTACATGACGCGCTTGGAAAGCATGGTCGTTCTGTAGCCTTTTTCTTCCTCACAAATACCTTATTTAATTCACCAGAATATGTTACATCTTCATCCCATCAATATTGAAGGCAGTACAATGTTACTGGCTATATGTCTAAAGATAGCTGTAGGAGTCACGTTCCTGACCTTATTTCCTTTGTTTTGTCTTTGTTTAGTTGGTCAGGACGTGAGCTGGGTGGGCATTCTATGTTATGTGTTTCTATGTTGGGTTCATGTTCAATTAGCCTGATATGGTTCTCAATCAGGGGCAGGTGTTTTACGTTTCCTCTGATTGAGAACCATATTAAGGTAGGCTGTTCTCACTGTTTGTTTGTGGGTGATTGTTCCTGTGTCAGTGTTTGTGCCACACGGGACTGTTTCGTTCGTTCGTTCGTTCATTCGTTCATTCGTGTTCATTCGTGTTTGTTCAAGTGTTTTTTCGTGTTCGTCTTTCTTTATTAAAAGATATGTATTCAACCCACGCTGCGTTTTGGTCCGATCCATGCTCCTCCTCAGACGAGGAGGAAAACGACCGTTACAGTAGGTCTACCCACCACTGAGGTATATAATTAACCCACCCAAACTAGGCCTATCTGAAATATGAAAATTATCGAAAGACATCGCCAGGTAGCCTATTGTTCTGTAAAAGATGCCTTTGTAACAGATTGCTAAACTGTATTTTATATGGATAATATGAACGGTTTTGCCAGGCAAAACCGGAGAAAATGAAACAAGCACCTGCTGGTCACTAATCTGGATATGTGCCCCTGCCTTTGCACGCCAATAGTCAAGATGTGCAAATATTTGGTTCTGATGCACAGATGAGATGTTTTTGAGACAATAATTTGGTGCAAAGCCGTAGGCCTATGTTAGTGGCCAGATCGAATAGGCAAAGGTATAACTATATTTCTTCCCCATTCAATTTTGTAATGGTGCGTATTAATACATGTGTACAGTGGGCGCATTGATATGTGTACTACCGTGCTTGGGGGGGTTACTGTAATAAAGCATGGGTTAACTAAAGCCACGGTTGCCAGGGCAAGCTGTGACTGGGTCAGAGATAGTGATGGAGAAAAAAGTGAAGCAAGTAGTGGTACAAGCAAGTAGTAGAGGCATAGTGGTACAAATAAAGGGGGGAGTTACAGGCTGACTACATCGCTCGTGTCGCGTGCGCGAGTGTTACAAAATAAATTTGGACATACATGTTATTCAATTATTGCACTCACATTGCTCACACACGCCAACGAGTGTCTGCGTTGCCAAGGGCTAAAATAGAAGTCAGTTCTATTTCTGACGCAGATCGCGCTGCAAGTCCTGCCTATCCCATCTCCTCATTGGTTTATAGAAGCAGGTACCCACGTGCCATCTCCTCATTGGTTATACTCACGTGGGTGACTGAAAGACGAACGAGGTCAGTGGCGGTAATGCACCTAATTTATGAAAGTTGCCAATCGCAATATAAAGTCAAGAGAAGAAAAAGCCTGGAAGGAGGAGAGATGACTAGAAATGAGTCGGTTGACCGTTTTATGTGTGGATTAATTGGCAGAGTAGAGGACCTTGTGCATTTCAGGTAAAATAACAACTCAATGTTTATATCCCAGGACAAATTAGCTAGCAACAGCAAGCTAGCTAAATAGGTCAAATTAGCTAGCAAGTACAAGCTAGCTAGCTAAATTGCCATAAATGTTTAATACTTTTCGACCTGTCCCCAAGTTAATATAATTGGTTCAGAGTTTGTTTAGATATTTTAACCTGCGTATCGTGATCGCGTTTGGTGTGGGGGGGACAAATTGCATTTATACGCGATGGCACACGCGCGCAGCCGGTTTGGGTTGGGTGTAACAAAGGCAAAAAGAAAGCGGGAGAGAAAGGGAGTAGGGGTTTGAAGGGGAGTGAGAGGTCTATGGAGGCAGAAATGGAAGAAAATATGCAAGATAATGAAAAAGAATCGAATCCACAATTACATAATATGCAATGAACTAATGACTTTTTCATTATTTTGCATATTTTCTCTTGAAACATATTGTCTATCCATTAGAAACTCATGGGCCATATGGATACGTACAGTATATAAAGATTAACAAATAAATATATAGATTTTTTAAGTTTTTCATGTATAAATTACAATATTTTCTCTTGATGACCTTTTATTTTCTCTAATTTCAAGAAATACAGACAATTAAATTAACTTTGGTAAATTACATGTCGTTTTACAACTCTAAAATAATATAAATGTATGTGTTGTGCACAGTATTTTTATTCTCAGTCCACAGAATGGAACGTCTATCATTGAACCATGATAACGTGAGTTACCAATTGTAACGCTCGTCGTTGGTTGAAGGAGAGGAGGACCAAATCGCAGCGTGGTACGTTTCCATATTTATTGGAACACTTATTAAACACGAACAAAACAATAAACAGAAATGAAACCAACGACGCTACAGACCTGAACATGTGAACCTAGTGAAAACAAAGAACGCAATGAACAGGAACAATCACCCACAAACAAACAGTGAGAACAGCCTACCTTAATATGGTTCCCAATCAGAGACAACGTAAAACACCTGCCTCTGATTGAGAACCATATCAGGCCAATTAGACAACCCTAAACCAATGAAACACATAACATAGAATATACCCACCCAGCTCACGTCCTGACCAACTAAACAAAGACTAAACAAAGGCAATAAGGTCAGGAACATGACACCAATGATATACTGTCACGCCCTGACCTTAGTTCCTTTTTTATGTCTCTATTTTGGTTTGGTCAGGGCGTGAGTTGGGGTGGGCATTCTATGTCTGGTGTTCTATGTTGTTTATTTCTTTGTGTTTGGCTGTGTGTGGTTCTCAATCAGAGGCAGCTGTCTATCGTTGTCTCTGATTGAGAACCATACTTAGGTAGCCTGTTCCCACCTGTGTTTGTGGGTAGTTGTTTTCTGTGTTGTGTGTTTTCACCATACAGAACTGTTTCGTTTGTTCGTTCGTGCTCTTTGTTATTTTGTTCAGTGTTCAGTTTATTTATTAAAATACATATTATGGACACTTACCATGCTGCGTATTGGTCCTATCCTTCCTCTTCATCTTCCCAGGACGAGAATCGTTACATATACACTATTAGTTTCTGGGAAATAGATCCGTGTTTCTAGCACTTCGAGCATATTTATTTTGACCCCATTCCTGAAAGCTCACCCTTCCAGGAACACATATGTTTGCTACTTTCACATATCAAAATACAATGTCAGTGTCAGTGTATGCATCCTTCGATAATGTGGGGACTGTGTTATATCATGTACATGTTTCCCCCTATACATATTCCTTAACAGTCTAGATACTAGTACATTAGTAGTACATAACCGTGTAATAGTGTAGTACTACATTACGGGCCTGTCTTCTGGATATGTGTAGTACTGTATATAAAAACATCAGTGACTCTTTGATTCAACATAAGTTCTTGTTCTCTACAGTTTAACATAAACAATATTTCACACCACTCTAAAAATATACTTTTGGATTATAAACATGTAAATAAAAAATAGAAAAGGAATACTAAAATAGCTCACATATCGTCATGTCATATACATCATAACCCCGTGGGGGTTCACCTTTGTTCAAATGTTGCATATACATTTTTTTGTATCTCGATATTGGGTTATATGTTAGAATGTTTAATAAACAACTATATTGTATACATTAATAATATTTTGTCAGAAATATATAAATATAATAATAGTAAAGTTTTACCTGCACCGGCATGCCGACGATACCGTTGTGTACTCTATCGTCCACCCTGCTGATCCTACTCTATCTGAACTATATTATGCTTTCATTATTTTGCATAAAATCTTTATTGACCTTAAATTATTACTAAATACGTGTAAAACTATGTATATGTTGTTTTCTCGAGTGTACGAAAATTATTCTCATGATTGAAGTGTATGTACCTAGTATGTTGTATCAGCAGATGTTAAAACCTGTTTGGGATAGGGAGCAGCATTTTCACTTTTGGATGAAAAGCGTGCCCACAGTAAACTGCCTCAGTCCCAGATGCTAATATATGCATATTATTAGTAGTATTTGATAGAAAACACTCTGACGTTTCTAAAACTGTTTGAATGATGTCTGTGAGTATAACAGAACTCATATGGCAGGCGAAAACCTGAGAAAAATCCAACCCGGAAGTGGGAAATCTGAGGTTTGTAGTTTTTGAAAGCTTGGCCTATCGAATACACAGTGTCTATGGGGTCATTGTGCACTTCCTAAGGCTTCCACTAGATGTCAACCGTCTTTAGAAACTTGTTTGAAGCTTCTACTGTAAAGGAGGGGCTCATAAGTGCTCTTTGAGTGAGTGGTCTGGCAGAGTGCCACAAACTCTGACGCTCGTTCACGTGAGTGGTAGCTCTCGTTTCATGGCTTTTGTACAGACAAAGGATTTCTCCGGTTGTAACATTATTGAAGATTTATGTTAAAAACATCCTAAAGATTGATTCTATACATCGTTTGAAATGTTTCTACGGTCTGTAACAGAACTTTTGGACTTTGTCTGGACGTAGTGCTCGCGCCTCATGAAGATGGATTACTGGGCTGAACGCTAGAACAACAAGGAGGAATTTGGACATAAATGACGAACTTTATCGAACAAATCCAACATATATGTTGGAACTGGGATTCCTGGGAGTGCATTCTGATGAAGATCATCAAAGGTAAGTGAATTTTTATAATGCTATTTCTGACTAATGTTGACTCCAACATGGCGGATATTTCTTTGGCTGATTATGTTGTCTGAGCTCTGTGCTCAGATTATTGCATGGTATGCTTTTTCCGGAAAGTTTTTTGAAATCTGACACAGCGGTTGCATTAAGGAGAAGTCTATCTTTAATTCTGTGAATAACACTTGCATCTTTTATCAATGTTTATTATGAGTATTCCTGTGAATTGATGTGGCTCTCTACAAAATCACCGGATGTTTTGGAAGCAAAACATTACTGAACGTAACACGGCAATGTAAACTGAGATTTTTGCATATAAACATGCACTTTATCGAACAAAACATACATGTATTGTGTAACATGATGTCCTTTGAGTATCATCTGATGAAGATCATCAAAGGTTAGTGATTACTTTGATCTCTATTTCTGCTTTTTGTGACTCCTATCTTTGGCTGGAAAAATGGCTGTGTGTGTTTTTGTGACTTGGCTCTGACCTAACATAATCATATGTTGTGCTTTCACTGTAAAGCCTTTTTGAAATCGGACACGATGCGTAGATTAAGGATAACAAAGTCAAGGTATTGGAGTGGCCATCACAAAGCCCTGACCTCAAGCCTATAGAGAATTTGTGGGCAGAACTGAAAAAGCTTGTGCGAGCAAGGAGGCCTATAAACCTGACTCAGTTACATCATCTCTGTCAAGAGGAATGGACCAAAATTCACCCAACTTATTGTGGGAAGCTTGTGGAAGGCTACCCGAAACGTTTGACAAAAGTGAAACAATTTAAAGGCAATGCTACCAAATACTAATTGAGTGTATGTACACTTCTGACCCACTGGGAATGTGATGAAAGAAATAAAAACTGAAATAAATCATTCTCTCTACTATTACTCTGCCATTTCACATTCTTTTTTTTTGAATATTTTATTTTTGCATTTTCCAATTAACAACATTCAAGACAAACATGAAAAGATATTAGACAACAATAGGACAAAGTGACAATAACAGATGAGCGTAACAAAGGGAGAAAAAATAAAACAAATTATAATTATATATACAGACATACAATAAAAAAAAATTATAATGAGACATTGGATCATAAGGTCACCTGCCGTAGGCTACATATTATACGTTACGTGTGAAACATTATATAAGGATAATATAGAGGTTCATTCAATGTGATGTGGGGGGAGATTCTCCATATAGTCAATAAAAGGTTGCCAAATTCTGTAAAATGTATTTAACTTATTCCTCAAGCGGTAAGTAATTTTCTCCAGTGGGATACAACTATTAACTTCTGATAGCCACATTGCAACTGGCAGGGGGGAATCCAATTTCCATTTCAAGGCGATACATTTCTTGGCAATCGCTAGCAATATTTCTGTTAGCTTTATAGTATGGCTTTGCCTAAGATTGGTGTTAGTAAAGTTGCCCAGTAGACAGACCTCCGGGTCTAAAGGGAATGCAACCCCATGAATTGAGGATATGGTATCGCATACCCCCTGCCAGAAACCGTGTAGTTTTGAACACTGCCAAGTGGAATGGAGGAATGTTCCTTCATCTGAGCCACATCTAAAACATAGGGAGGAGATATCAGGGTTGAACTTGTGCAGTCTAGATGGGGTGATATAAAGCTGATGGAGGAAATTAAACTGAATCAGTCTGTATCTGGAGTTCAATGTGGATGTAACACCATCCCTGCATAGGTCACTCCATAGACCCTCATCGAGATCAATACCCAGATCTTTTTCCCATCTAAGTCGGGGTTTATCTAGCCCAGGCAGTGTTAGTCCTGACATAAGAGCATCGTAAACACGGGAAATGGTCTTGAACAGTGGTTGGTCTGCGTGGCAGAGTTGTTCAATAGGTGACATCTTAGGTAGGTTCCATTGTCCCTTGAGAGACACCCTAATAAAGTTTCGTAATTGTAGGTAGCTAAAGAAGTCCCTGTTAGGCAAGTGGTATTTCTGTTTCAGCTGATCAAAAGACATAAGAACTCCCTCCTCGTAACAATGTTCCAGAAGAGTGATCCCCTTATCAGACCATGGTCTAAAGTTACTATTCTGGAAAAACATAGGAATCAATCTATTGTTCCATAAAGGGGTTTTAGGGGAAAGGAATCCCCCTCGTCCGAACAGCTCATGTAGTTTGCCCCATGTCAGGACAGAATGTATGATTAAAGGGTTGTCTGTGATGGTTTTTATAGATTTTCTGTCCCATTTGTAAAACAATTCTGCCCCAGTGTCATCATTTACCTCAAGCTTTTCAATGTTCAACCATGAGGGAGAGGGACCCTTGTCAAACCTCTGAGCCAGAAACCTAGACTGTGCTGCCCAGTAGTACATTCTAAAGTTGGGGAGGTTTAAGCCCCCTTGACTGTAATCAAGGGTCAGTTTATCCAGGCCAACCCTAGGGGTTTTGCCGTGCCAGATAAACCGTCTGGTCATCTTGTCGAGAGAGGAAAAGAATGCTGCGGGAACAGGGATAGGGAGAGATTGAAACAGATATAGAAATCTGGGCAGGACATTCATTTTAATTACATTGATTCTACCCAGTAGAGTGAGAGGTAAGTCCATCCATTTACAAAGGTCACCCTCCACCTTTTGCAACAAATTGGCCAGATTGAGTTTATAGAGGTTGTTCAGGTTACCATCCACCATTATGCCCAAATATGTGAAACCCATAGGCGACCATCTAAAAGGAAACTTGTGCTTGATGGTATGATGGTCAAAGACAGACAACGGTAAGATTTCGCTTTTATCTAAATTGACCTTATATCCAGAGAAAGAACTATAACACTGTAGTAGGATCTGCAAGTGAGAGAGGGAGTGTTCTGGGTTTGTTAGAAATAAGATAAGGTCGTCCGCAAAGAGTGATAATTTATGGGTATGGGGGCCCACCTCAAAGCCATGTATGTCAGGGCACGTTCTAATAGCCTCAGCCAACGGTTCGATGGCGAGGGCAAAGAGGTGGGGGCTAATTGGGCAACCTTGTCTGTTCCCCCTATAGAGAGGGAAAGAGGAGGAAGTAATCCCGTTGGTAGCAATCCTAGCTTTAGGAGATTTGTAGAGTGATTTTATCAAATTTACAAACCCGGTACCTAAACCAAACTTTTCCAAGACGCGAAAGAGGTATGGCCATTCAACCCTATCAAAGGCCTTTTCAGCGTCGAGGGAGACTGCGACACTAGGTATTTTGTTTTTGTTAGCAAGGTGAATTATATCAAAGAACCTTCTGAGATTGTTGGAGGACAATCTATTAATTATGAAGCCAGTCTGATCTGGTTTGACCAACAGGGGAAGACATGACTCCAGTCTCTTAGATAGCATCTTGGTGACCAGTTTACAATCTGTGTTAAGGAGAGAGATTGGTCTATATGAGGCGCACTTTAGTGGATTTTTCCCTTTCTTGTGGATTACAGTAATCACTGCTTGAGAGAAAGACTCTGGAAAGCAGTTGTCTTCCCTGGCTTTTTTAAGTACCTCCATAAGGTAGGGGACCAACAGCTCCCTAAATTCTTTATAGAACTCTGGAGGGAAGCCATCCTCCCCAGGAGATTTATTAGAAGGTAAGGATTTAATGGCCTCCAACAATTCAGGGACTGAGAAGTGTTCACTCAGGCGCTCGCTGTCTTCCCCTGACAGGCATGGGAGGCTGAGAGAGGAGAGAAAGGAGTCGATCTCTGATAGATCATCGCTTGATTGGGAAGTGTAGAGGTCTTCATAGTATTTCTTAAAAGTATTATTAATTTCAGTAGGGTCGAAAGATATCTCATTAGTAAGAGTTTCTATAGCATTAATTGTCCTCTTACTTTCCTCTGCTTTCAGTTGCCATGCCAATACTTTGTGTGCTTTCTCTCCAAGCTCGTAATAACGCTGTTTTGATTTAGTGATGGCCCTCTCAGCTTGATATGTGTTCAGAATATTATATTTCAGTTTTTTATTTACCAAAAGCCTGTATAGATCTTTAGTTGGGCCTCTTTGGTAGGTTTTCTCTAGCTCTGAGATTTCAGATTCAAGGGCACTCAGTTCCGCACAGTGTTTTCTCTTCAGCCCTTTAGTATAGGAAATGATCTGTCCCCTCAGATAGGCCTTCAATGTGTCCCAAAGAATGAAACTGTCAGGAGCGGAGGCTTTGTTTGTCAAAGTGAAAATATTGATCTGCTCTTTGATGAATGCACAAAATTCAGGTTGCTTTAGGAGTGTAGAATTTAGTCTCCATCTATATGCTCCATTTACCTTGGTAGGAATGGAGATTGATAATACCAGGGGAGAATGGTCACTAAGCAATCTGGGGAGATACTCGACATCTAACACTCTATGAAACAGTTGTGTCGACAGTAAAAAGTTATCTATGCGTGTGTGTGTCTTGTGTGGGTGTGAATAAAAAGAGTAGTCCCTATCCTGTGGGTGCAACTGTCTCCAGATGTCTAGTAAATTGAGATCTTTCATGAATGACATGGTGAGCTTGCTGGCTTTGGTAAGAAGTGAGGGTTTATCAGAGGACCTATCAAGAACTGTATCTAAACAAAAATTAAAATCTCCTCCAACCAGTAACCATCCTGGTGGTGCTTGAGCGACCTGAAGAAAGACATTCTGAATAAACATATGGTCATCGAAGTTAGGAGCATAGATATTCAATAGGGTCCAAGACTCTGAAAACATATGCCCCTGCACCAAAACAAACCTGCCAGAGGGATCAGAGATGGTGTTGTTGACGCAGAAGGGGATGTGTCTACATCAAAATTGCAGTTCCTCTTGCTTTGGAGTTAAAAGAGGACGCAAAAACTTGTCCTACCCATTCCCTCTTCAATTTCTTGTGTTCACTGGCTGTAAGATGTGTTTCTTGTAAAAACACGATGTCAGCCTTTAATTTCTTAAGGTATGTATAGACTCTCTTCCTTTTAATCGGGCTGTTAAGACCTTTTACGTTGAATGTGACATATTTTAGTGGATTAAGCATAGTAGGGTTTCAAATATGTAACTGAATGGAAATCTATCATATGTAGATAGTTAGGAAATGTTTCAACATTGGTTTGAGCACAGAAGTGACCTATGTGTCTCTTTAGGAAGGAAACAATAAACATAGAAAAAAGGGAAAAAAAATAAAGAATCCCACCCACCCCGATTGTTAGGCTAAAACCACAATCCCAACAATCAAACATGAATACACTTGTAGAGATACGTTGCTGCTCGCTTTCCATCTTGCTCTTACTAGCTAAACCTTGGCGTAAACTAAAACCTGCGAGCTCTCTAAATTGAAAACAAACGTTGTGAATAGATATTTATGGCTGAATATTTACTGCCCACGGTAAGGGCTGCTTGAGTCTCTTTTCGAAAGATTAACATAAATGAGGGGGAAAGCAGTGGGCCTGAACCCACTTATTTGCTTCGCCCAGTGATATGTACTAAACCAAAATATACTCTCCTGTAAATGTAATAGAACTCACCCCGGAAAGATACGGTTAGTTGAAAATGTACAAATCAATTATAGCGACCGGAGGATATCAGCGGTTCAGTCCGGATAAGAGAAAACAAACAAACTGCATCTTATCCCCCAAAGAGACCGTTCTGGCTCAGACGTTGCTCAGGACTTTGAGAAAAGTGTACACTTCTCCCGGCGTGTTGAAGAGATGGCTTCGGCCTTTGTACTGAACTTTCATCCGCGCAGGGTGGATGAGGTAGCCGATGATGTTCTTCTCCTTCAGTGCTTTGGCGGCAGGTCTGAACTGCTTGCGACGTCTTGCGAGATCCGCGCTCATATCCGGGAAAAGGCTGACCCTCTTGCCATCAATGGTTATGTCCCCTTTGGCTCTTGCGAGTTGCAGTACCTTCTCTCTGTCTTGGAAACGGAGGAACCTGATCAGGACGGCCCGTGGGGGCTCATCTGGCCGGGGTTTCGGCGCTGATGTTCTGTGGGCGCGTTCGATTTCCAGTGGCTTGGTGAAGTTGATTGTGCCTAGGACATCCGGGATCCATTGAGTGAAGAAACGGACCGGGTCACGGCCCTCGCTGTCCTCTTTCAATCCCACCACACGGATATTACTACGTCTGCTCTGGTTCTCCATCTGATCTACCTTGTTTTTGAGGTAGGCATTGTCCTTTTGCAGTTGTATCAAGGCCTGGTCATGTCGAGCGATGGTGTCTTCAACTGTGCTAATGCGCAACTCTGCCTCAGTCGTTCTCAAAAGGAGATCATTCATGGAGGATTTCAGGTCGTCAATGGAAGAATGGAGTTCGGCCGTTCTCTTATCGATTTTCATAGAAAGACCTTTGTTACCATCCTGAATTTCCCGGAGGAGAGTAGCCAGCATGTCGGCAGGCTCGCCAGAGGCCGAGAGCAACAGTCTGGAACTGTCGTTTGAGTTATGAGGGCTAATGCTAATCTTGCTAGCGTTATCGTTATCTTGGGAATCAACAACGTTTTGGTCGTCCTTCTTGCCTCTCTTACGGCGGTCCATGGCTCTTTGGTAAGGTAAGTACTTGACAATTTATCAGCCGATGTTAGAATATTGTTTCAACGTTGTTATTTAGGTAATAATAGAATAACTTTGAAGAGCTCGGTTTGTCAACGTCTGCTCAGCTCCGCGGCATCACGTGACCTGCCATTTCACATTCTTAAAATAAAGTTGTGATCCTAACTGACTTAAGACAGGGAATTTTTACTCGGATTAAATGTCAGGAATTGTGAAAAACTGAGTTTAAATGTATTTGGCTAAGGTGTATGTAAACTTCCGACTTCAACTGTATGTGCTGAGAGAAAGACAGTGCACCGTCTAGCCATAGTCCCAAGTACTTGTATGAGGTGACTACCTCAAGCTCTAAACCCTCAGAGGTAGGAATAACACCTATGGGAATAGGGGCATTCTTCTTACCAAACCACATGACCTTTGTTTTGGAGGAGTTCAGAACAAGGTTAAGGGGTAGATAAAGCTTGTTGGACACGAAGAAAACTTTGTTGTAGAGCATTTAGCACAAAATCCAGGGAGGGGCCAGCTGAGTATAAGACTGTATCATCTGCATATAAATGGATGAGAGAGCTTACTACTGCCTGAGCTATGTTGTTGATGTAAATTGATGTTAAGACTTCTTTTGGCATTACTCAAATTAAACCACCTTTGAATTGATAGTTTCAGTTTAACCTATGCCTTAAATATGACAATTATCTAACCGGTGATGCTTCGTACATTGTTAACTATTGTGGTATGGCCTCTGGTACAGCCCCTCAAGCTGAGACTTTGACTGTAGTCTGGAAATGTTGATTATGTCCATGACAGAATATCAAGCACATGACTTGAGTGCTTGGTTAGCCCTAATTCTAGTTTTAAAGGGTGTTTGCTTTTCAGGCATATGTGGTGACACTAGACAAATTTCCATGGAACGCTTTCTGTGTTTACAAACATTGCCGCACAAGGGTGAAGCGCGCAAGTTGGTGGCAGAACAAGGAGTTCATATAGAATGGCAGCAAAAAAAAAGACTGTTTACATGTTGCAACCAAATATACAACCAAATATAATGTTAACGACTGTTCAAGCAAGAATCGAAACATCATTGTAAGCATATGAGAACCCCCAAAAGTTATTTTGTTTAGAAGTAATAACATAAATCTAGGCAATGTTGAATGGGCGCAACAACAACAACAAAACAACAACAAAAAAATCATTGTGATTTGTAATGGAAACGGCAGATGTAGAAATGTTCTAAAGATTGAATACATTTTATCCGTTCGGCAGGGGTGGATTTTTCTTTTGTCTAACTTTCTTTAATGTGACAAATGATCCTGTAAACAGTGTTTTTCAAATAAATTATGATTCCTGAATAATTTAAGGTAGGCCTACACAGGGCACGTGATGTTATCCTGTTCTATAACACTCCACTCCACATTTGATTCTAAATGCCTACTACTTGCAAAATCCATTTATTCAACTATTAAAAAATATATGTTTATTTGCAGGAAAAATGTTGTCTTGACTTTCAAGAATGCCTGAATTGCTTCACATTGCAATTTAAAGTTTCACCATCAAATTGTTTTAGCTCTAGATCTAGGTGGGTACAAGTTACTGTGGCAATGAGTAGACACATGAGAAGTATTAGAATATGGCAAATATTAGAAAATTCTTGCATTTTATCCATGCGGGCTTTTGTGGACTACCTGAGACATGAAACAGATAGGTGGTAGGGCATACAGGCTGTCACCACATTATTAATGCGCAATTTACCTAATTGGATAATGGAAACACTTCAACCACATTTTTATTCCACATTGTAGGTTTATTGTGAAAATGTTTTTTTCCCCAAGGTGTGACGTCATTACGTCCAGCTGTTTTTATCGACACGACAGTTCAATTGAAACGCACTGTGACAGGCAATTGTCGCATTTAATTTCTATGTGAACATTCTAAATGTAGACCAAAAAAATCAATAGTGAAATTAATGGGAAAAAAAGGTATTGACAATCTAAACCAGTAAATGTAAAGAACATAAAGGTCCAATGCAGATGTTTTTATCTCAATATCAAATCATTTCTGGGTGACAATTTAAGTACCTTGCTGTGATTATTTTCAATTAAAGATGCACTATGCAGAAACCGCTCTGCCATTTCCTTGTTGCAAAAATTCAAATAGTTCGCCTCATAACCATCTATGTGACAAAACAAGCAAGTATATTGTAGAGAATCATTGTACTATCTAAACCGCTGTGAAATATATTTTCTAAAACCAAAAATATTGTATTTTCAACTGTTTGAAGCTGGTATACAAAACCGAAAGTAAGACACAAAAGAAAACTTTTGAACAGGAAGCCTAGAAAAAGCTCACATAGAACAGATCTACTGCTTCTTAGACTTGTTTTCAATGAGAATGACAGATCTATGATTCACCCATTTCTGTGTGAAATTAGTCAAGTCTCCCAAAAAGTTACATATTGCACCTTTAAAATGGTCTAAAAGAAACAAAAATAGCTTCTTCGCAATTTCTCAAGCAAGAATTTTGCTTGGATTGAGTGAGTGAGTGGTCTGGGTGGGGAGAGTAAAACTGAAAACGAGCTGTTATTGGCAGAGAGGTTTGGAACTCTGTTATTTTTCTGTCAAATTCACCAGGCAGGGCCAAACTCCATCCCACCAAAACAGGCTGAAGTTTCAGGTGGTCTCTTCAAACAGCTCTTACACTAAAATCTATTGTCATAATTTTCACAATTTCACAGTATTATTCCAACCTGACTGCACTGGGCCTTTAAGTTGACATTCCCTTCTCATAGCCTTTTCATTGCCACCAAAACATCTGAGAATGAAATCCGTCCCATACTGTAAGATTTTAATTGCCAACAAGCATTATGAATATTCCCATAAAACACAGTAGTGTGTTGTATATTTTAAGTGGGTCTATCTACTGTAGATCTACCCCATTTGGCCTACTAGATGATGGATATAGAGATTAGTCTGGTCTGTGCTGGTCTTTGTGCTCTATGTCCAGCCAGGGACTGAGACAGGGCTCCATGCAGCTGCCTGCCTCTTCTGTGTTATTTCCTTCTCGCCTAGCTGGCAGACAGGGCATGTTGACTTTGGCTGCGCCTATCACAGACTCCAGTTGGCAAAGCCTGTGAGTCCCTAGGACATTCTGCCTCTCGTCACTGCCCCTCTCTGGCTGGCTTCCCTCAGCTTTCAACTGGTCACAAGGTTTATGCATTGTGTCACAGGCTGACATTGGGAAAAGAGTTCCCAAACATGTAAAGAGTGGGGCCAAATAATCAAGGCTAGACGACTATAGACAGACACACAGAGTATGACGAGCGTTTTGCTTGGATAAAGCTGAACTGAAGATTGGATAAGCTGTGGTATGTGTAAGGTTACTTATGTGAGGACTGTTAGGCAGAAGCTCATCCTACCCTCTCTGTTGAACTTACAGTACTGCTGGAAAACAGAGTGAACACAGTGTTTGGCAGAGTATAAGTTATGTGTCGTCAGTCAGTGTAAGTGCACACTGGCCTTGACACATGGCTCTGCTCAGCGGGTCAACTGTGCAGGGGGTCTGTCAGGTCCTATGTCGTCACACACACACACATGCATACACAAACTTGTACAAAAACACAAATTCCTGTTGACTGTCACTACACTTCATTTCACTCTCTCAGAGCACACAGAGTCATTGCAGACAGTCTCTGATGTGAATAGCAGCAGGATAGTCTATCTTGACCATATAACCTATTCCTCTACAAACCTCTTATGGCTTTTCATTCTTGGCCTTTCATTCTTAATTGCTTCAGTCTCGCAAGACACACTGTAAGGTTAATAAAAAGAACAGTCCTCGAGTACTGTAACCTCCTGTAAACCTCCACAATGTTTCTCCTTTCTGTCTTCCTCATTCTCCCTAATAAAAATGTACAGTGCACTCGTCTCAGAGCTTGCTGTGCTCTCTCCTTGCACAGAATAAAACTCCCACTCAGTTCAGCTTCAGATGGCTCATCCTGGCTCTCTAGCTTGCTTGCTTTCTTTCACAGAAAAACTCCACTAAACCAAAGAATAAATATCAGATACACCTATACATATTAATCATCACCTCATAAACTCCAGCTATTTAAAATGTCAACTCTCATAGAGCTGTAGTGTACAGGGGAACCGTCTTCTCAATGACAATGCATCTCAGATGGGCTGAGATCTTCTCCATATTCCCTTCCCTCTGTAGCTTCACCGGCATAAATCCCACCTTAATTTCCTCGTGGGATAATTGGTGTAATTTGTTGCCGAATGATAGATAGCATAACGAAGCATTCCGTGGTAGTCCCCCACCGTGCTTGGTTGAGCATCATGGCTTTGTTCATTACAGACTGTTTCCCAGTTACTGCGCCCCCAGAGAGTGACTGTTTGTCCTTATCTAATGTAGTTAGAGAGACTCTCACAGCCAAGCTTAACCCAGGGAGCTCTCTTCTCTTTCTTGCAATTTAGATCAAGTATGCACAGGGGTCTATTCAGAAGGGGGAAACAATATAAACCGTTCAGAAGGAAACACACTGAGTATACCAAACATTAGGAACACAGTTCTACAGCTGCACCATCGAGAGCATCCTGACCAGTTGCATCACCGCCTGGTATGGCAACTGCTCGGCATCTGACCTTAAGGCACTACAGAGAGTAGTGCGTACGGCCCAGTACATCACTGGAGCCAAGCTTCCTGCCATCCAGGACCTATATAATAGGAGGAGGAAAGCCCATAAAATTGTCAGAGACTCCAATCACCAAAGTCATAGACTGTTTTCTCTGCTACCGCAAGGCAAGCGGTACCGGAGCACCAAGTCTAGGACCAAAAGGCTCCTTAACAGCTTCTACCCCCAAGCCATAAGACTGCTGAACAATTAATCAGATGGCCACCGGACTATTTACATTCTTTACAGACTCTACAACGTGTCGAAAGCATTCCACAGGCATGTTGACCCATGTTGACTCCAATGCCTCCCACAGTTGTGTCACATTGGCTAGATGTCCTTTAGGTGGTGGACCATTCTTGATACACATAGAAAACTGGTGAGCATGAAAAACCCAGCAGTGTTGCATTTCTTGACACAAACCGGTGTGCCTACTACCATACCCCGTTCAAAGGCACTTCAATCTTTTGTCTTGCCCATTCACCCTCTGAATGGCACACATACACAATCCATGACTCAATTGCCTCAAGGCTTAAAAATCATTATTTAACCTGTCTCCTCCCCTTTATCTACACTGATTGAAGTGGATTAAACAAGTGACATCAATAAGGGAGCATAGCTTTCACCTGGATTCACCTGGTCAGTCTATTTCATGGAAAGCGCAGGTGTTGTTAATGTTTTGTATATTTGAAAGAACAAATAGGATTTTCTGTAAGGTAGTGTAACGGCTGTCGTAATCCTCCTCCTCGGACGAGGAGGAGAGGCGAGAAGGATCAGACCAATATGCAGAGTGGAAAGTGGTCATCTTTTAATTCACGTAGACTGAACACTTAATAAACAAAACAACAAACGTGACAAAACCGCAAACAGTCCCGTGTGGTACTAACACTGACACGAGATACAAACACCCACAAAAACCACGTGAATCACAGGCTGCCTAAGTATGATTCTCAATCAGGGACAACGATTGACAGCTGTCTCTGATTGAGAATCATACCCGGCCGAACACAAACATCCCAACATAGAAATAACACATCGACAACCCACCCCAACTCACGCCCTGACCAACTAAATAAACACAAGAAAAAGGAAAAACAGGTCAGGAACGTGACAGGTAGCATAGGGAATTGTTTGCTCTATTCATTACATTTCTATCTTCAACATTCATAATGTTTCACCTCATTAGACCCCAGACTTAGTTAACAGAGCTTGTCTTCTACAACTTATCATTGATCTTCATCAGAGTTTTCTCCTATGCAGTCTTTTTCAAATGTCAACCCTTATCTGTTGGATTCATTCATTGTGCAAGATAGTCAGTTGGAATTTTTCATATCATGAACTCCATTTCGATGTTACAGAAAAACAGGTCCATTAACAAAGATCTCCAAAGGATAATTCACAATCTCCAGCCACATCATATTGATTTGGGTAAGACCCCTGACCACCACTAATTACATAATGACTGGGAAAGCCTGTCTGATGAGTAATTGCATTTTAAGTGTGGGATCCAGGCACATTGAATTACATTGCACAGAGGGGGAGCTAATTCAGTTTAGGCCCTGCTGGCATATGTATTCTGGAAACATTTAGATCCCAATTAGGCCTCTCTAGGATGAGGAACCTGGCGCTAGGTTAGGGGGTGGGAGGGGGCTGCCTGGTAGATAGGGTCTGTGTCAGGCCCCCTCATCTAGATTCACTCTGACAGGGAGGCACAGTAGGACTGGTCCAAAACTGTAACTCATCCACCATGGGTTCTGCTGAAGGCATACTGATTGGGTATCAAGGAGAGCTGTTCCAAGCCATACATTTTAATTTCATACTTATGCTTATACTATATTTCCATTGGTTCTGTATTTCCTTCCTCCACTCTCCTATCCCCTGTAGATCCTGTGTGTGTGTGTGCCTGTGTGTGTGCGTGCGTGTGTCCATGTGTGTGTGTGTTGGCTGCAGTGCAGTACAGATCTCTCTCTAGTGCTGGCAGGCAGTGAGTGCTGTGTGCAGGCTCTGGCCAGCTCAGAGGAGCGGCTAATGTAGTTATATAACAGGCAGTGCAGCTGGCGTCTGCTGTGAGCTGAGTGCCAGGCCAGCCTGGTTACGTAAGCCTGTCAGAGTCATATTATAGCAGCACGGAGAGCTCACACCACAGTGTGTCCCTCCTCCAGCTTCTGCTGCTCCCGTCATCTCTTGTTCTGTCTATCGCTCCATCCTACTCTGTTTCTCTTCCTCCCTACCGTCCTCCCTCACACTATTTTTTCCCTCCCTTCCTCTCTGTCCTCCCCTCCCCTCTCTTTCTGTTGAGGTGCTGTTCTGGAGTCAACTGAGGGAACAAAGGCTGAACACGCTAGATGATGCAGATGCATAGACTTAACATGGCTCAGGGGGGTTTAGTGCACAAATGTATTTTATATAAACATCAAGACTGCACGCTATTGCGAGAGAAAAAACAAGCAAGCGTCCCCTCACCCCCATGGCTTGTCTGCGTCACCATGGCACCTTTTGATGTGACTTTTGAAGTGACAGGGGCAAGCGTGCCGTGACTCACCAACTAAGAGCTCTGATGTCCATTGACCTTTAAACGTCTGGTTGGCCCCATGCAGGGCCGTCCATCTACCTTTACTGACCAGCACTGCCATCCCACACCGTCACCACAACACTGCGTCAGAGCCACAACAATTAATGGGTGGCATGGGTCACATTTCCTGAAGTCCCCTAGTATGGAATACTAATGTGTGGCCACTGCCCAGTGCCCAACTACTATGGGAAGCATGGGTTACACTTTAAGGTTCCCTTGGTATGAAGGGAAGAGAGGCAAGCTGTGTGGAAGAGCTGCTGCCTGACAGGAAATTAAAGTGATGTACCTTCACAATTGTGACACACACAGAGGTCCTTATCATTTACATAGTCATCAAAGTAACTGTGTCACACAGGCTGTAAATGTGCAATCACTGTTTGGGCATAGAACGTGCATGCACGCACGCATGCACACACACGTCTTTAGTCTCAGTTAGCCCCTTCCCTATGGTGAGAGTGAAGGGAGGTTCAGAGAAAAGTGCTGCACATTACCTGTAGATTACACATTAAAGATATTTTTGTTTTTATTTTACAATATTGTAGCAAATTCAGAGGTTAGCCCTGACCAGGACATGAACCTTGGTCCAGCGACCGTCAACCTTAGCAGTTACGCGTAGAGATTAAATTACATTATTATTTTATGTAACTAGGCAGGTCAGTTAGGAGCAAATTATTATTTACAATGACGGCCTACACCGGACGAACCCAGACGACGCTGGGCCAATTGGGCACCGCCCTATGGATTCGAACCAGGGTGTCTGTAGCGACACCTCTAGCACTGAGATGCAGTGCCTTAGACCGCTGCGCCACTCTACAATATAGAGTTAAGCTTAATGCCTATTTTCACAAACCTTTGTTCCTGTGTTGCTTTTGCGCAGTTATACTCAGTGGTTAAAAACATAGAGGAATACATTAAGGCATATATTTTCCATAAAGGGGCAGACTGGGACCAGAAATAGGCCCTGGCATTTCTGAATTTGCAAAGAAATATATTTGAGGCCTCCATATAATTATCATGTTGAGCAAAAAAAATCTAAGTTAGACAGGTCCGCTGTGCTAAAAATGGACCAGACCATCTGGCATTTGCCCAGAATGCTTAATGGCCAGTCCTCCCCTGCTTCCATAGTCAAACTGCAGTGTACATTGCCCACTGTTCTTTGGGCCAATCTTTGGGCCACTCTTCTTTGGAAGTAAAACTCTCCTCTCTTTCTTTCTTTCTCTCTTTCTTTCTCTCTCTAAGTCAGACTCTAATTGAATCGGGACACATATGTATCTGTGGCTTACCCCTGTAATAGTCCCTTTGTGGGCAATGCTTTATGTTGCCATTGATGATCAGTTAAGTGATTTAAACTTGCAAGGAGGTCATAAGCCTGGAGTTAGCTTGAATCGAAGTTGGCTGACACTAGCAACCCCTCAACTCCCCAGGTACAATCAACTAGTAGGCTATTGTAACCAGGATGTGAGTGAGAGGGGTGAGGGATAATTCTTGAACACTGGGGGATCCTCTGTTCTAATTGATACTTTGGATCTTGATGTAATTTGTGGTGGGTATGGAGCTCGCCCGCTGGTAGTCCTAAAAAACTGAAATTAGTTACCTCTGGTTCATTCAGCAAATCCTATGGGGGAAATGAATGGGGAAAGAATGGGGTTTTGGGATGAATGCCGAAATAAGGTCTGAGGTTTACACAGGCTTACAAGATCTTATACATTTTGTTCTTTGAGATAATATTACCAATCGAACATGACCTTTATGAATTATGATGCCTTTATGTGCTTGTTTTGATTACATAACGTCAAGAAAACGATGCGTTATGATTCTGGATGGCCAGATAGCTAGCAACAATGACAAGAAACTGTCATGTGGTGAATCTTAAGTGGCTCGTTTGATCTTGTTCTTGATACCATGCCGTGTATTGAGGTGTTTTGCCGGTCTATCTATGCTAATATGGCTAGCTAACCAGAAAATGTTACAATATATTTGAGAGACAAGTGCTCATTTTGCAACTTTATTTATGTTTTCAATATAGTTTACATGTTATTAACAATTTAAGCCAAGCCTGTCTCTTTTCCCGCAAAGTTGCGCAAGGATCGGTTTTGTTACTAAACAACCAACCCATCTATAAGCTATGCTTCAGAGAGGGCTCCTTGTTGCTTGAGCATGGGTCCATTTGCAGGAAGTGTCATCCATCGAGGTGTATGGCTGGTGCTTTCATATCCACATTTATCCCATTTTGTGTGACTTCCTTCAGCTTTTTGAAGTGTCACGACTTCCACCGAAGGTGGCTCCTCTCCCTGTTCGGGCGGTGCTTGGCGGTCGTCGTCGCCGTCCTACTAGCTGCCACCGATCCATTTTTCCTTTTCGTTTGTGTCTGTCTGTATTGCTTACACCTGTGTCTTATTAGTTGATTTCGGTGGGTATATTTACCTCCGCTGCCTGTTAGTGTTTGTGCGGGATTGGTTTTCTGTGGTTACGTTAGTAGGGGTGCGTGTCTGTACCACGGGGTTTCTTTTCTCTCGGCAGTTGTGCCGTTTGGTAGTGAGTTTGGGATTAGAGGTTTCTCCTCCGTGTGTAGCGCTTTGTTCCCTGTGTGTGTGGCAACCTTGTTTGGGCGTGTTTCAGTCCCATGTTTGTAGTTGAGTTGGGACTGCTCAATAAACATTATTTGCCACTGGGATTTCCTTGCTCTCCTGCTCCTGATTCCTGCACCCCCCTCCGTTAGGAGGCACGTAACAGGTAGTTGAAGTTTTAAAAGTTTTTCTTGAGCGAAGTGTGGGAATATAGTCAAAGTCAAAACATTTTGTGGTAGTTGAAGTTTAAAACATTTTACCTGAGTGGCGCAGCTGTCCAAGGCACTGCATCTCAGTGCAAGAGTCGTCACTACAGACCCTGGTTTGATCCCAGGCTGTATCACAACCGGCCATGATGGGGAGTCCCATAGGGCGGTGCACAATTGGCCCAGCGCCGTCCGGGGTTAGGGGAGTGTTTGGCCGGGGTAGGCCGTAATTGTAAAATAATACTTTTTCTTAACTGACTTGCCTAGTTAAATAAAAAGTAGCGAAACACTTCGCTCAACTTTTTAAACTTCTTCAACTACCACAACATTTCACTCTTACTATATTATGCTATTTTTTTTTATTTTTTTTTATTTTTTTTTATTTTTTATTTTTTTTGGGGGGGTGGATCAGCTTAATATTGCGGAAAGAATGTTGCTTCCAATGTAATTGTCTGCATCATTTCCAATCCCCCATATTTTTTTGGGTAAATATATATATCCATTCACGTATGCATACATATACACATATATACATACACATACCTACATAGACATACATACTTTTTTAAAGAGTATACCTTTATTTTTATTCCCCGCAAACCCTACCACCGATCCCCCAATTGGAGTAAACTGATAAACATTTCTGTTTTTACCTTCAATTTATACATCTTATACACATTTTACAGACACAGTCTACTTTATAATAGTTCTCTCTTGTTTGTTCTTAGTCCTTCCTCTATTTCTGTTGTCCATCCAGTTTGATTTCCACTTGTAACTGTGCTATTTCACAATAGCTCCGTACCTATACACATTTCACAGTGTGACAATACAGAGGCGGATGCAAGATGCAAGCAACGATGGTTTAATGAATACAGTTTACAGCAGCAACAGGACAGACAGACTGTACTCAGACGGAATCCGACCCAGGGACTAGGGCGCATATACCGATGATAGCGTGCTGAGAAATCCAGGGGAATGTGTCCGGATGGGTAGGAAGGAGCACAGAAGATAATCCACACAAGGGCGGCGAGAAAAAGAGCCCAGACACACGACACAACCTCAGGGAAGTAACAATGATCTGACAACAAGAAACACTGGTTACAGAACATATAAAGGGAAGATAAGTGATTCCAGCTGGCGCAGACAATCAGGCCGAGATTGGGAACCACGCCCACACAAACACGGGAGAGAGAGAGAGAGAGAGAGAGAGAGAGAAAAAGAGAAAGAGAAAGAGAAAGAGAGAGAGAGAGGGAGGCAGTGGATTCATGAACCGTGACAATACCCCCCCCCCTAGGAACGCCTCTTGGCGTTCCCAGGCGAATTTACCTGTCGATTGAAATCATCGATAAGGGAGTGATCCAGAATGTCCCTAGCAGGTACCCAACTTCTCTCCTCCGGACCGTAACCCTCCCAGTCCACCAGGTACTGGATTCCGCGTCCCCTCCTTCTAGAGTCCAAAATACGATTGACAGAAAAGGTGGGTTCCCCATCAACAAGTCGTGGCGGCGGGGGAACCGGGACCGGCGGGTTAATGCGTGCCTGAAACACAGGTTTTATTTTAGACACATGAAAGGTAGGATGAATTCTCCTATACGCCGGAGGAAGCTTGAGCCGGACCGCCACCGGACTAATGATCCTGGTGACTTTGAACGGGCCGATAAATTTGGGGGCAAGCTTGTTCGAAACGGATCGGAGTGGAATGTTCTTAGTAGAAAGCCACACTCCTTGGCCAACGACGTATACCGGAGGCTTCGACCGGCGGCGATCGGCCTTAGCCTTGGTGCGCGCCCCCACCCGGAGAAGAGTCTCACGGGCTCTGCTCCATGCGTGACGGCACCTCTGGATGAAAGCGTGAGCGGAGGGAACAGTGACCTCGGACTCCGTACTGGGAAAGATAGGTGGCTGGTAACCTAAACTACACTCAAACGGAGAGAGACCCGTGGCTGCCACTGGCAACGAATTGTGAGCGTACTCAACCATAGAGAGTTGTTGACTCCAGGAAGAGGGATTCTTAGAAACCAAACATCGCAACACTCTCTCCAAATCTTGGTTGGCCCTCTCCGTTTGACCGTTGCTCTGGGGATGAAACCCTGAAGACAGACTGACACTCGCTCCCAGTAACCTACAAAACTCTTGCCAAAACTTGGACACAAATTGTGGCCCCCTGTCAGAAACTACGTCCATCGGCAGGCCATGTAAGCGAAAGACGTGATCCACGACAGTTACCGCTGTCTCCTTGGCAGATGGTAATTTAGGCAAGGGAATAAAATGAGCCGCCTTCGAGAACCGGTCCACCACGGTCAAAACAACCGTCTTGCCCTGGGAGGGCGGGAGGGCGGTAACAAAATCTAGCGCGATGTGGGACCAGGGTCTCGAAGGGACCGACAGCGGTTGGAGTAACCCATCTGGAGGTCGATTAGAAGTCTTCCCAGTGGCACAAACCGAGCAAGCCAAGACAAAACTGTGAATGTCACGAGCCATCAGTGGCCACCAAAAGCGTTGCTTAACCAAAAAGCTAGTGCGGCTGACTCCTGGATGACACGCTACGTTGGAGCAATGCCCCCACCGAATAACATCGGACCGACACCCCTCCGGCACAAACAACCGATTAGGCGGGCAACCGGGCGGAGGCTTTACCCCTTCTAAGGCCGTTTTGACCCTCGATTCAACCTCCCATGTGAGTGTGGAGACCACTAGGGTCCCGGGTAGGATGCACTCGGGAGTGGATGGGCGTTCGGAATGGTCAAAAATGCGAGAAAGGGAATCGGGTTTGACATTCTTGGAACCCGGGCGATACGAGAGAGAAAAATCAAAACGTCCGAAAAAGAGTGCCCACCGCGCCTGCCTGGAGTTGAGTCGCTTGGCGGTTCTGATATATTCCAAATTTTTGTGATCGGTCCAAACTATAAAAGGTACCCCCGAACCCTCTAACCAATGGCGCCACTCCTCCAGTGCTAACTTCACTGCCAACAACTCTCTGTTGCCAATGTCGTAGTTGCGTTCCGCAGGTGATAACCGATGGGACAGGAACGCGCAAGGGTGCATCTTGTCGTCAGAAGAGGAACGTTGGGAAAGTACCGCACCTACCCCCACCTCTGAAGCGTCCACCTCCACCACGAACTGACGCGAGGGATCGGGAGCTATGAGGATGGGGGCCGAAACAAAGCGGCTCTTGAGTTTGGCGAATGCAGCCTCGGCTGTATCGGACCACCTGAACGTCACTCTGGGGGAGGTTAAGGCGGTAAGAGAAGCGACTATCTGGCTAAAGTTGCGAACGAAACGCCGGTAGAAATTTGCGAATCCCAGAAACCTCTGTAGGGCCTTACGGGAATCTGGGCTTGGCCAATCCACCACAGCCTTAACCTTGTCAGGATCCATGTGAATACCTTCAGTCGAGACGATGTAACCTAGGAATGGAACGGATTGTGCATGAAAAATGCATTTCTCCGCCTTGACAAAAAGTCCATTCTCCAACAACCTCTGAAGCACTCGTCTGACGTGCTGAACGTGTTCCTGGAGAGAAGAAGAAAAAATCAGTATGTCATCCAGGTAAACATATATGAACTGATCAATCATATCTCTCAGCACGTCATTGACGAGTGCCTGGAAAACCGCTGGGGAGTTGGATAGCCCAAAAGGCATGACCAAATATTCGAAGTGCCCTCTGGGGGTGTTAAACGCGGTCTTCCATTCATCCCCCCTCCTTATGCGAACCAAATGATATGCATTACGTAAATCCAACTTAGTGAACACGGATGCTCCCTGTAACCTTTCAAAGGCTGAGGACATCAACGGTAAGGGATAGGTATTCTTCACTGTGATGTTATTCAACCCACGGTAATCAATGCAAGGACGCAGAGATCCGTCCTTCTTCCCCACAAAGAAGAACCCCGCCCCCGCTGGAGAAGAGGAAGGACGAATGAATCCAGAGGCCAGAGAATCAGAGATGTATCTCTCCATAGCCTCCCTCTCAGGAACAGAGAGTGAATATAACTTGCCTTTAGGCGGAGACTCACCTGGCAATAATTCTATTGCACAGTCATAGGGACGATGCGGAGGAAGAGAAGCAGCACGGGACTTGCTGAACACCTCCTTCAGGTCGAGGTATTCAACGGGCACGTTAGACAAATCCACTGCCTCCTCTAGAAACACAGAATCAGACACAGATGAACAAGCAGACACTAAACAGGACTCAAGACACTTGTTACTCCACATGGATATAGAGTTATGACCCCAGTCAACTCTGGGGTTGTGTTGGGTGAGCCAAGGGTGGCCGAGAACTAATGGTGCAAGGGGTGAGTCCATGAGTAGAAATGATAGTGTCTCAGTGTGATTGCCAGAAGTGATGAGTGTGATAGGTTCAGTGGTGTGAGAAATGTTGGGGAGTTCTTGACCATTGAGAGCGTTGACGGATATCTTGTGCGTGAGTGAGGTGATAGGAATCTGGAGTTTGTGAGCGAGCTTGAAGTCCATAAAATTACCCTCTGCTCCTGAGTCCAGTAAGGCTTGGGTGTCGTGCGTGTGGGTGGCCCATCTTAGTCTTACCGGGAGGAGAGTAGATGATGAGGTCTTCTCTGTGGTGACACCACCCGATAGTAGCCTCATACTTACTACCGGGCCTGATCTTTTACCGGGCAGGAGTGGATAAAGTGGCCCGCTCTACCACAGTAGAGACAGAGTCCTTGGGATCTCCGCCTCTCCCTCTCTTCCCGGGAGAGGCGAGCTCTCCCCAGCTGCATGGGTTCGTGAGCGGAGGCTGAACTGGCTGTGTTCCCGCCGCTGGCATGCCAGCCCTCCGTGTCGTTATACGGTCTGTTAGGGCATGCTCGGCGGCCAATACGACTCAGACGAGCGTCGACCCTCAAGGCTAGTTCCACTAGTCCATTTAAACTCCTGGGAAGGTCCAGAACATAAATCTCCTTCTGGATCCGGTCCTCCAGCCCATGCAGGAACATGTCCCACTGCGCCTCCTCGTTCCACTGACACTCTGCGGCCAGAGTGCGGAATTGGATGGAGTATTCCGATACTGAACGGTCTCCTTGGCGAAGGTCAGCGAGTAGTCTGGCCGCCTCCCTACCCACCACGGCCCGATCGAAGACCCTTCTCATCTCCTCGGAGAGTGTCTGGAAAGAGGTGCAGCATGGGTCCTGGTTCGCCCACACCGCCGTTCCCCAAAGAGCCGCTTTGCCTGATAGCAGTGTGAGTACGAATGCTACCTTAGACTGTTCACGGTTGAAGGTCCGTGGCTGCAACGAGAAATGCATGGAACATCTCGTAAGAAAAGCTCTGCAATAGTCAGGATCACCTGAATAACCCTCTGGTGTCGGTAGCCGTGGCTCTAGCTGGGAATCCGGCTCTGGCGGGGCGGGTTGAACTGCCGGTGTAGGTGGCGCAGCGAGACCCCTCAGATGTTGTAATTGTTGGGTCAGCTGGGATACCTGCGTCGCAAGGGCTTGTACTGCCCGACCTGTGCTGGAGATGTTCTCCTCTTGTTGATCCATTCTCGTGATACTGCGGGAAATGAATTCGGTCAGACTCGTTGAACTCGCTGCATCCATGGTCAGGGTCAGATCATTCTGTGACAATACAGAGGCGGATGCAAGATGCAAGCAACGATGGTTTAATGAATACAGTTTACAGCAGCAACAGGACAGACAGACTGTACTCAGACGGAATCCGACCCAGGGACTAGGGCGCATATACCGATGATAGCGTGCTGAGAAATCCAGGGGAATGTGTCCGGATGGGTAGGAAGGAGCACAGAAGATAATCCACACAAGGGCGGCGAGAAAAAGAGCCCAGACACACGACACAACCTCAGGGAAGTAACAATGATCTGACAACAAGAAACACTGGTTACAGAACATATAAAGGGAAGATAAGTGATTCCAGCTGGCGCAGACAATCAGGCCGAGATTGGGAACCACGCCCACACAAACACGGGAGAGAGAGAGAGAGAGAGAGAGAGAGAGAGAGAGAGAGAGAGAAAAAGAGAAAGAGAAAGAGAAAGAGAGAGAGAGAGGGAGGCAGTGGATTCATGAACCGTGACACACAGATCCCGTATGCCCTACATTGTTTATCTTGTTATTAGTCCCACCCTTCAGCTCCACTCAACCTTTCCCATCTATCTTCCAACATCATCCATTTCGGATTTTTATTTGCCATATATTTTTCAACTGTGCTGTGATGCTTCACAAAAGATTTGAATCTTCCTATTCTCATAGCTTCCACGGATTGTAAATTAAAAATAAACATTTTTGCTAAAATAATTATTATATTATTGATTGATTGACTATGGCTTTTCAAATCCCCCAGTATTGCTATCTGTAGCGTTAGTTCTACGCAAATGTTGCAATTCTTCAACCATTCCTGGACCTGTGACCAAAAACGAGCTACATGCGGACAATACCAAAATAAATGGTCTAATGACTCTGCCTCCTCACAGCAGAATCTACAGAGCTGGGAAGATTGTATCCCCCATATATATAACATTCTATTAGTTGCAAGAATTTTGTACAATAATTTAAATTGAAAAATTCGAAGTTTTGAATCCGGCGTTGTTTTGCGTATCAATTCATACACCATGTGCCATGGAATGGGTACATCGAAAATCTCTTCCCAACTATTTTGCAATTTATATGGCACAGCTGTAAGTTTTTTGGTCCTTAAATGAAATTGGTATATGTTTTTATTTATCACACTTTTCTTTAACCATTTATGTTCTTTAATATAAGGCCGACATACAAGTTCCTTACTTTTATCCCCTTCCACCTGCCTCTTCCATTTTTGTGGTAATGCTGCAATTAATTGGTTGTAATTTTGGGTAGAGCAGACATTTCCATATGTCTGTGTTAGCTGCATGTGTGACATTACTCCACCAGTCCTATTTATGATATCATTCACAAAAATTATACCTTTTTTAAACATTTCTTCGATAAATACATTTTTTTTATCAATTACTATATTTGAATTTAACCACAAGATTTGTTGTACTATTTGTTCCGTCCTTTCAGGTGGATTAAACTGAAATTGCAACCAACTTTCTAAGGCTTGCTTAAAAAATAAAGATATTTTGGAGATTATTTCCTTTTCAAGCAACCGAAAGTGAGCAGGTGTAATCTGAATAAAGGGAAAAAGGCCCTTCTTGAACATAGGATGAGACATTCGTACCAATCTACTAGAGAACCAGTTTGGATTTAAGTATAACTTTTGTATGACTGATGCCTTTAGTGAGAGGTCTAATGCTTTAATATTTAATAATTTCTGCCCTCCGAATTCATATTCGTTATATAAATAGGCCCTTTTAATTTTATCTGGCTTGCCGTTCCAAATAAAATGGAATATTTTTTGTTCATATAATTTAAAAAGCAGGTCACTAGGTGTAGGCAAAACCATAAGCAAATAGGTAAACTGTGATATGATTAAAGAGTTAATCAGGGTGATTTTCCCACAAATAGACAGGTATTTTCCTTTCCATGGTAGCAAGATCTTATCTATTTTTGCTAACTTTCTATAAAAATTTATTGGAGTGAGATCATTTCTTTCTTTTGGGATTTGTATACCGAGTATGTCCACATCACCGTCAGACCATTTAATTGGTAAACTACATGGCAATGTAAAATGTGTATTTTTTAGTGATCCAATACGTAATATGGTACATTTATCATAATTTGGTTTTAATCCAGAGAGGATAGCAAATGTATCTAGATCCTCTAAGAGGCCGTGGAGAGATTCTAGTTGTGGTTTTAAAAGAAAACATGAATCATCAGCGTACAATGACACCTTAGTTTTTAGGCCCTGGATTTCTAATCCCTTAATATTAATGTTTGATCTAATTTTAACAGCTAACATTTCGATGGCAATAATAAATAGATATGCCGATAGTGGACAACCTTGTTTTACTCCTCTAGATAGTTTAAAACTTTCTGAGATGTAGCCATTATTTACTATTTTACACCTAGGGTTACTATACATAATTTTTACCCATTTTATAAGAGATTCCCCAAAATTGAAATATTCTAGGCATTTATATATAAACTCCAGTCGTACTTTATCAAAAGCCTTTTCAAAATCAGCTATGAAAACCAGGCCTGGTGTCCCCGATATTTCATAGTGTTCTATTGTTTCCAGTACTTGCCTTATATTATCTCCAATGTATCGTCCATGTAAAAAACCTGTCTGATTAGGATGAATAATATCTGACAAAACTTTTTTTATTCTATGCGCCAAGCATTTTGCTAGGATTTTTGCATCACAACACTGAAGTGTAAGAGGTCTCCAATTTTTTAAATGGACTGGATCTTTATATATACCACTTGGGTCCTGTTTCAGTAATAATGATATCACACCTTCTTGTTGCGTGTCTGATAATCTATCATTTATATAGGAGTGGTTAAAACAAGCTAATAATGGTCCTTTGAGTATATCAAAAAAATGTTTGTATACTTCCACTGGTATGCCATCCAGTCCTGGAGTTTTCCCATCCTTAAAGGCCCCAATTGCATCAAGTAGTTCCTCCTCTGTAATTAGGCCTTCACATGAGTCTTTCTGTACAGATGTTAATTTTACATTATTATTAGGGAAAAAATCCATACAATTAGTTTCAGTTAGTGGAGATGGAGGAGCCTGAAACGAAAATATATTCTTAAAGTACTTTACTTCCTCTTTCAAAATATCATTTGGTGAATCATGCGTGACTCCATCATTTGTAACAAGTTTTAATACGGTTTTTTTGGTAGCATTTCTATATTGAAGATTGAAAAAGAATTTGGTGCATTTTTCCCCATATTCCATCCAGTTCGCTTTATTTTTGTAATATATTACACTGGATCTTTCTTGAATAAGTTCCTCCATTTCTTTTTGTTTTTCCTCTAACTTATTCTGTGCCTCTATGGTACCGTTTTTATTGTTATCTAACTGTACTGTTAGTCCTTCAATTTCCTTTGTTAATATGGACTCTTTTGATCGAAATTGCTTTTGTTTTATAGATGAGTACTGAATTGCATGGCCTCTAAAGCCACACTTAAAAGTGTCCCATACAATATGGGGATCTGCTGTACCTATGTTATGTCTAAAAAAGTCAGTTATAAATTCTTCTGTCCTAGTTCTAAACAATTTATCATCTAGTAGGCTTTGATTAAATTTCCAATATCCTCGCCCACGTGGAAATTCTGTAAGAGTAATATATATGCCAATTATGTGATGGTCCGACCGCATTCTGTCCCCTATCAAACACTTTTTAACTTTTGGTGCCAGAGAGAATGATATAAGAAAGTAGTCAAGGCGACTAGCTTGATTAAGCCTCCGCCATGTATATCTCACTAGGTCAGGGTATTTAAGTCTCCATATATCCACTAATTCCAATATATCCATGACATTCCTGATTTCCTTAAGTGCCTGAGGGTGATAGTTTGTAGTGTGATTTCCTTTCCGGTCCATAGAGGTATTTAAGACCGTATTAAAATCTCCCACTATAATAATAGAGTCTAGTGTTGCTTGTAGAGTTGATACATTCTTATATATATTGTCAAAGAAGCTTGGATCATCATTATTCGGACCGTATAGGTTAATAAGCCATATATGTTTATTGTCCAATAACATATTTAAAATAATCCATCTACCTTGAGGATCTGTTTGGACAAGTTGCACATTTGGATCAAAGTTATTATTAATTAAAACCATCACCCCTTTTGAATTTCTTTGCCCATGGGAGAAATATATTTCGCCCCCCCAGTTCTTTTTCCACAAAACTTCATCTAAAACTGTCGAATGGGTTTCCTGTAAACAGTAGATATTATAATCCTTCTCTTTTAGCCAGGTAAATACTGATCGTCTTTTCTTATTATCTGCTAAGCCATTACAATTGTAACTGGCTATACTTATTTCACCACTTACCATAATGAGACACACCTTTCAATTATTTTTATCAAAATATATGTTTGTAAACGTCCTATTAAAAAGTAACATAATGATTGAGTGTCTATATAGTTGTACCATGACATTTGCATCTCCACTAAGCAAACCTCCAATTGGTCCCCACTATTCCACCCGCCAAAAGCCCCCATCTCGAGTTGGGTTGTCATCCCAATGACCGGCAGACCACCCCCGACCCCCCGCATCGCACAGCCCCGGACCGACTGGGATCCATCCTTCGAAAAGTGCACACAGCGCCATCCACCGAACCGAAGCAGATCCATTGCCAAATGCATTTCCATCGCCCTCACCTCTATTTTTATTACATATTGCTGTGAATCATCCTCTATAGTCCCTAACATCTTTTACTTCTTCCTTCGCAACAGTTGTGGGATACACACATACACCCACACACATTCAGCCCTTACCCCCACACAACCATAAGCTCACCCTCTCAACAATTGCACCATCCCAGAGCCCAACTCAAGATGGATCATGATTTACAAATGTACTTGCAGTTGCAGCTGCATGAGAAGGCCTGCAAGACCGCGCAAAAAATGAGCATAAATGTAGAGATTTATTTACCATTGTCACATCCTAAATGATGGAGGTCAAATGTACACCTTCTTCCTGAAACACCCATAATACGGTCATCCATTTTGACCATGTTCCCAAGCATCTCCATGCAGTCCGACTTGATTTCGTGCCACCAGGGCCACAATAATATACCCCCTCTCTGAATGTCCGAGTGTGACCCCCTCCCCATGGGTTACTGCAGCTAGTGTTGCCAGCACTGCCACTGCCTGGGTGGCAGTGCTGGCAACATTACATATATTACATAATATATAATAATATATTATGCTACTTTGCTCAAGTACAGCTTTGTAAACTTCTTCCATTTCCATATTTCTCTCCTCAAATGATAGCATAACATTTTTATAATTCCGTATGACTAAAAGTGTAGTAGTCATGGGCCTCCCATGGTCTAAGGCCCTGCATGCCACTAGAGATCCTGGTTCGAGTCCAGGCTGTGTCGCAGCTGACCAGGAGATGCATGGGCCGGTGCACAATTGACCCACTGTTGTCTGGGTAAGGGGAGGGTTTGGCCTGAGTTTGTGTGCAACCTCCACTTACCCAGACGACGGTGGGACTCGAACCAGGATCCCTAGTGGCACAGCTAGCACATATTTAATCAAAACTGCCCCACAGTAAGTTTAGAATTTTGTTCACAAATGTACCCCAATTTATATTATATGTCAATAGTTTATGATTAGTGAATGCCATAATGTAGTTATTTTGTTAGATGCACCTATTAGCTGATTTTTTTCTTTTCTTTTTTTTTTCTTTTCCCCAAAGCCATTTTAGCTGTCGTGCTAGCTGTTCGGGACTAAACAGATTCACAAATCATGTGAAAATCAGTAGCTGATTTGTGTCAAAAGTTGCATTGTTTCATTCACAGTAAATGGAATGTTGGAAGTCATTATGTCACAATGGAAGCTTTAGAATCTTGAAGAAATCTCATGAAAGTTTAAGTTTAACAGTTTAAAAAATATGAATAGTATCAAAAATGTGTTTGCTAGCAAGTTATTCCAGACCAGTCTGAATGTTTTAAAGTCTGAATGGCATTTCTAGCTTAGTGGAGTAGTGGGGATGGCTTGCTTTAGGTCTTTAAAAGTATTTGTGTCATAATGGAAGAAGTTTTACAAGTTTTACTTGACTATTTAAAGCAAAAGTCATATATAATCAAACTACAATTTTGTAAAATAATTGGTCTGATTACTTTGATAAACTACTATATCAACCAAATTACTTTGCATTTGGTATTTTATTAGGATCCCCATTAGCTGTTGCAAAACCAGCAGCTACTCTTCCTGGGGTCCACACAAAACATGAAACAGAATGACATAATACAGAACATCAATAGACAAGAACATATCAACGACAGAAATACATTAAAAAATGTTTAAAGGCACACGTACCCTACATATCAATGCATACACAAAAACTATCTTGGTCAAATAGGGGAGAGGTGTTGTGCTGCGAGGTGTTGCTTTATCTGCTATTTGAAACCAGGTTTGCTGTCTACTTGAGCAATATGAGCTGGAAGGAAGTTCCATGGAATTAGGGCTCTATATAATACTGTACGCCTTTCTTGAATTTGTTCTGGATTTGGGGACTGTGAAAAGACCCCTGGTGGCATGTCTGGTGGGATAAGTGTGTGTGTCAGAGTTGTGTGTAAGTTGACTATGCAAACAATTTAGGATTTTCAACACATTAATGTTTCTTTAAAAAGAAGTGATGCAGTCAGTCTCTCCTCAACTCTTAGCCAAGAGAGGCTGGCATGCATAGTATTTATATCATCCCTCTGATTACAATTAAGAGCAAAACGTGACACTCTGTTCTGGGCCAGCTGCAGCTTAACTAGGTTTTCCTTGCAGCACTGGACCACACGACTGGACAATAATCAAGATTAGACAAAACTAGAGCCTGCAGAACTTGCTTTTTGGAGTGTGGTGTCAAGAAAGCAGAGCATATCTTTATTACGGCCAGACCTCTCCCCATCTTTATCACCATTGAATCTATATGTTTTGACCATGACAATTTACAATCTAATGTAACGCCAGGTAATTTGGTCTCCTCAACTTGTTCAACAGCACACCATTCATTACCAGATTCAGCTGAGGTCTAGAACTTAAGGAATGATCTGTACCAAATACAATGCTCGTAGTTTTAGAGATGTTTATTACTGGCCACCCATTCCAAAAGACTGCAACTCTTTCTTAACCTCGCTGGTGTAGGGGACAGTATTTTCACGTCCGGATGAAAAGCGTGCCCTGAGTAAACTGCCTGCTACTCAGGCCCAGAGGCTAGGATATGCATGTTATTAGTAGATTTGGATAGAAACACTCTGAAGTTTCTAAAACTGTTTGAATGATGTCTGTGTATAACAGAACTCATATGGCAGGCCAAAACCTGAGAAAAAATCCAACCAAGAAGTGGGAAATCTGAGGTTGGTCGATTTTCAACTCAGCCTCCATTTGAAGATACAGTGGGATATTGGTCATATTGCACTTCCTAAGGCTTCCACTAGATGTCAACCGTCTTTAGAAACTTGTTTGAGGCTTCTACTGTAAAGGGGGGCTGAATGAGAGGGGATTGAGTCAAAGGTCTGGCAGAGTACCAGGACCTGGTCATATACATTGACATGAGAGGTAGCTCCCATTCCATTTGCTTTTTCTGAAGACAAAGGAATTCTCCGGTTGGAACATTATTGAAGATTTATGTTAAAAACATCCTAAAGATTGATTCTATACATCGTTTGACATGTTTCTACGGACTGTAATGGAACTTTTTGACATTTCGTCTGCAACTAGTGAACGCGCTTCGAGAGTTTTGATTTGTTTACCAAGCGCGCTAACAAAAATAGCTATTTGGACATAAATGATGGACATTATCGAACAAATCAAACATTTATTGTGGAACTGGGATTCCTGGGAGTGCATTCTGATGATCATCAAAGGTAAGTGAATATTTATAATGTTATTTCTGACTTCTGTTGACTGCACAATATGGCGGATATCTTTTTGTCTTGATTGGGCTCTGAGCGCCGACCTCAGATTATTGCATGGTTTGCTTTTTCCGTAAAGCTTTTTTGAAATCTGACACATGCATTAAGGAGAAGTGGATCTAAAATTCCATGTATAACACTTGTATCTTTGATCAACGTTTATTATGAGTATTGCTGGAAATTGATGTGGCTCTCTGCAAAATCACCGGATGTTTTTGGAACTACTGAACATAACGCGCCAATGTATACTGAGATTTTTGGATATAAATATGAACTTTACCGAACAAAACATGTATTGTGTAACATGAAGTCCAATGAGTGTCATCTGATGAAGATCATCACAGGTTAGTGATTCATTTTATCTCTGTTTCTGCTTTTTGGGACTCCTGTCTTTCGCTGGCAAAATGGCCGTTTCTCTGTGATTTTGCGGTGACCTAACATAATCGTTTGTGGTGCTTTCGCTGTAAAGCCTTTTTGAAATCGGACACTGTGGTGGGATTAACAACAAGATTACCTTTAAAATGGTATAAGATACTTGTATGTTTGAGGAATTTTAATTATGATATTTCTGTTTGAATTTGGCGCCCTGCACTTTCACTGGCTGTTGTCATATTGATCCCGTTAACGGGATCGCAGCCATAAGAAGTTTTAACAGACAATTTGTATATTTAACATTACTATTAAAATAGTACTCAGTAATAGGAATGGGTAATTCATTACAAGTTGCTTGCTATCCCATAAGCCATCACCAAAAACCAAATTTTCATCTTCTGTGGTTTGGCTGGACTGAAGACGATGCAAAGTTTGACAAATGTAAAAGTATTCGGCGTCCATCTAGCAGCAGAGCCTTCTCTCGTAAGGGGGCGTTGTATTTCCACTCTGTGAACTTTGCCATATGAAATGCATGACATCCAGCGCAACCTAACGGAGTGTTTATTGGTAAGATAAACAAGGTTAGATATGCAGAATATTGTTTGCGAAATGCAGCCCCCCCAAACAATTTGTTCTCGAGTTTGGTTCTACAAAGCTGTCCATCATAACATACAATCAATTAATTGCATTCATTGTTGCACCACGCGATCAATTATCAGTTCTAAACATGCATGTTCTTCCCTATGCTCACATGATAGGCAGTAGCTGGTCGGAGCCGGAAGAGCATGTATTAATCCTGCTGTAGAAATCACACTGTGGGGGATCGGACGATGGATTGGCGCACATTCAACAAATCTGTCAAATGTGTCAAATCCTTAATGATTGATCTATTGTAACAGGCCCACAATGTGGTTACTAAAATCCGATTTGGATTTATTTGGCTGCATAACATTTAGAATTCGTATAAACTGGTGGTGGTAGTCAAAGTAGTTTTTAATTGTGATGCAGTTGATTGATGACGATGACATGAACATGTATTGACATCCATACAAGCATTATTCTTTAATTTGTACCTTAGCGTGCGGGGGGGGGGGGGGGGGGCAATGGGGGAGATTCGGATGGAGATTTAGGTGGGAGAATGGTGCAGTATTTTTTACTTCATGCTATCTTGGCTGAGCTCCTATGTCAAGCACCAGGAAACGGACTCCGACATCTCAGACGAAGTAAGGTCTTGTCTTTTCATTTAGCCAATTGCTTGTAATTAGCTGGATGGCTATACAGATTAGCCCTGAATCACGACGAGTGGTGCGGTGCAGACCATTTTATTGGATTCCTATGACTGCTCCCTGAAGAGCAAGAAGTAAGAATGCTCTGACTTCTGTGGAGGCGGCATCCCAGTAAATGCTGTTTGGCCACTCCAGACGTCAGATTGACCATGCAGCCTTTTAAATGAACGAGTCACACATAGCCACTATAGCAGCGTGAGCAACTAGTGCTAGCAATTCAGTGAACAACTATCCCAAAATGGAAATATCTGACATGAATAACAAATAAACAAGTACAATCAATCTCTTGAGTACCTGTTAATGAGTGAAGTTGACACCGACCAGAATAATTATCCTACGGTATAGAGTCCTCCTCTGGCATATTGCCTGGTCTGCTGCTCCATCGTTATGGACCAGACAGGTAAACTTGCATGCATATCATACTTTTTTAAATAGCTAAAAAAAAAAAAAGAAGCTAAATAAACTATTTTACTGACTGTTAAGAATGATTTAAAAGCCAGAATAGTGGTGTTTAAATGTGAAACTAATATTGCATTAGAGCTGCTGATGTTTTTTTCTAATGAGTAGGCATGCATTGTGATTAATTTATATAACTATCACACCCGTGCATATTATTAAATGACACTGATGTTCAAGATAACTAATACTGAAAGGTGATATGATGCAATCTTAGATTGGAAGGCTACTTCATCCTAATGTAAACTACATGCAGATTAGCTCGCTCACAAAACTAGCCAAGTTAGCTGTATTGTTGCTTGCATGCGATTAGCTGTGGTCTTGCGGGTGGCACACAGCCTGGGAGACAGTGTTGCCTGTCAGGCATTGTTCAGGACCTAAATGTCCCAATAAAGCTTAATTGACCCATGAGCTCTTAGCTCAAGGTAAGGGACATTTAGCTTGCTAACATTCTAACTTAATTGATAATAAGCTCCAAACACAAATGAAAGCATAATGCTAGCATGGATTGTATCGTCCCTTAGTGTAGCAATCAATAAAGACGTATGCACTGATCTACCATCCTCAGGCACACTGTCAATCTATCATCAATACATCCACTCCTATTTACAGACTTTATCTTGTAATCTTGACAAAACCACCTTTGTTATGTCATGATCATGAGAAAATTATTGTGATTGACAAAAAAATAAAAAAATGTCGTGATCATGAGATACTGTACATACGTTGTGATCGACATAACGAGGGGAGTAATTTTTGTATTCATATGTCCTCTCTGGACTTCCATACTAAACAGCCGATAAGCAGGATGATATCGCCTGCTAGCTATCTATCGTGTCCTACATGTCACCTAACTAGGTTGGCAACGGCTGATAAACATCAGTTACTCAACATTTGACTTAAAAATTCATAGCTAAAGTTTTGCCTGTGCTGCAGATGGCGAGATACTGTACATACGTTGTGATCGACATAACGAGGTAATAAACATAACATAAATATCAGTTACTCAATTTAATTCATAGCTAAAGTTTTGCCTGTGCAGCAGACGGCTATATCAGTCAGCTAATACAGGACTATTAAAGTCCCAGTGCACTACCCTATTTCCCGCGGCTATGATGAGACATCCTGAAAATCGTTTTTCTCCAAATGTCTTCTGTAGTGTCCGAACGGTTTGGCCTACAAACTATTATGACCCCTCCGTGGAAAGATGAGACTCTCACTAACATGAACATATTGGTTGTTTTGCTCTACGTTTTGCTCAAGTATCGTGGGACTCGTCTGATGTCGGTACCACCGATCTGCCAACTTCTGTCCGTAGCGTCTGTCTGTGGAAAGGTGACTCTCACTAACATGTACAGTACCAGTCAAAAGCTTGGACACACCTACTCATTCAAGGGTTTTTCTTTATTTTCATTTTTTTTCTACATTGTAGAGTAATAGTGAAGACATCAAAACTATGAAATAACACACATGGAATCATGTAGAAACCAAAAAAGTGTTTAACAAATCTAAATATATTTTATTTTTGAGATTCTTCAAATAGCCACCCTTTGCCTTGATGACAGCTTGCACACTCTTGGCATTCTCTGAACCAGCTTCTTGAGGTTGTGACCTGGAATGCATTTAACAGGTGTGCCTGGAATTTATTTTCTTATTAATGCATTTGAGCCAATCAGTTGTGTTGTGACAAGGTAGGGGTGTTATACAGAAGATAGCCCTATTTTGTAAAAGACCATGTCCATATTATGGCAAGAACAGCTCAAATAAGCAAAGAGAAAAGACAGTCCATCATTACTTTAAGAGATGAAGGTCAGTCAATGCGGAACATTTCAAGAACTTTCAAGAGTTTCTTCAAGTGCAGTCGCAAAAACCATCAAGCTCTATGATGAAACTGGCTCTCATGAGGACCGCCATAGGAAAGGAAGACCCAGAGTTACCTCTGCTGCAGAGGGTAAGTTCATTAGATTTACCAGCCTCAGAAATTGCAGCCCAAATAAATAATTCAGAGTTCAAGTAACAGACACATCTCAACATCAACTGTTCAGAGGAGATAGCGTGAAGCAGGCCTTCATGGTCGAATTGCTGCAAAGAAACCACTACTAAAGGACACCAATAAGAAGAGACTTGCTTGGGCCAAGAAAATCAATGGACATTAGACCGGTGGAAATCTGTCCTTTGGTCTGATGAGTCCAAATTTGAGATTTTAGGTTCCAACCTCCGTGTCTTTGTAGGTGAACGGATGATCTCCGCATGTGTGGTTCCCACCGTGGAGCATATGGGAGGAGGTGTGATGGTGTGCTGTCTGTGATTTATTTAGAATTCAAGGCACATTTAACCAGCATGGCTACCACAGCATTCTGCAGCGATACTCCATCCCATCTGGTTTGCGCTTAGTCCCACTATCATTTGTTTTTCAACAGGACAATGATCCTACACACCTCCAGGCTGTGTAAGGGCTATTTTACCATGAAGGAGAGCGATGGAGTGCTGCTTCAGATGACCTGGCCTCCACAGTCAAGGGGCAGCAGGTAGCCTAATGGTTAGAGCGTTGGACTAGTAACCGTAAGGTTGCAAGATTGAATCCCCGAGCTGACAAGGGTAAAAATATGTCATTCTGCCCCTGAACAAGGCAGTTAACCCACTGTTCCTAGGCCGTCATTGAAAATAAGAATTTGTTCTTAACTGACTTGTCTAGTTTAAATAAAGGTAAAAAAAATTAATCACTCAACCCAATTGAGATGGTTTGGGATGAGTTGGACCACAGAGTAAAGGATAAGCAGCCAACAAGTGCTCAGCATATGTGGGAACTCCTTCAAAACTGTTGGAAAAGCACTCCAGGTGAAGCTGGTTGAGAGAATGCCAAGAGTATGTCAAGAGTGTGCAAAGCTGTCAAGGAAAAATTATCCTTGGAATGACCTTAAAACAATTCCATATAGCTTAGTAGAATATAGACAGGGCTTTTACTGTAATGGGTTAAGCTATATAAAACAACGATTGTTTATGTGTATGGCTGCATTTCAGATACATTTTTGTACATTTGAATGTTGCAGTAATATGACCTAGGCCTAGCCTTTGAGTGAGCGAAAGAGAACATTATTTTGATAGCCCTGATCCCAATAACTTGAATGCCCCCGCATGGAGAGAAAGAGTGCTGCTCATTTTCAGCTACTCACAAGGCTCATTTTGTAATGGCAGTCTACTTCGTCCTCCTCCTCAGACGAGGAGAGGCGAGAAGGATCAGAGGACCAATACGCAGCGTGGTAATTTTCCATAATGAATTTAATCAACACAAAACAATACACTATACAAAATAACAAAATAACATACCGTCACAGTCCTAGCTGGTGCAGAACACAAACACAGAGACAGGAAATAACCACCCACAATCCCCAACACAAAACAAGCCACCTATATATGATTCTCAATCAGGGACAACGATTGACAGCTGTCAGGGACTCCGAACGCACCCCTAAAACTCAAGGGGAGGGTCTGGGTGGGCATCTGTCCGCGGTGGCGGCTCCGGCGGTGGACGAGGACACCACTCCACCACTGTCTTTGTCCCCCTCCTTAGCGTCCTTTGAGTGGCGACCCTCGCCCACGACCTTGGCCTAAGAATCCTCCCCAAGGCCCCCACATGATTTAGGAGGTAGCTCAGGACAGAGAGGTAGCTCAGGACAGAGAGGTAGCTCAGGACAGAGAGGTAGCTCAGGACAGAGAGGTAGCTCAGGACAGAGTGGCAGCTCCGGACTGAGTGGCAGCTCCGGACTGGGTGGCAGCTCCGGACTGGGTGGCAGCTCCGGACTGGGTGGCAGCTCCGGACTGGGTGGCAGCTTCGGACTGGGTGGCAGCTCATGACTGGAGGGCAGCTCATGACTGGAGGGCAGCTCATGACTGGAGGGCAGCTCATGACTGGAGGGCAGCTCATGACTGTAGGGCAGCTCATGACTGTAGGGCAGCTCATGACTGTAGGGCAGCTCATGACTGTAGGGCAGCTCATGACTGTAGGGCAGCTCTGGCAGCTCCTGACTGGCTGGCGGCTCTGGCAGCTCCTGACTGGCTGGCGGCTCTGGCAGCTCCTGACTGGCTGGCGGCTCTGGCAGCTCCTGACTGGCTGGCGGCTCTGGCAGCTCCTGACTTGCTGGCGGCTCTGGCAGCTCCTGACTGGCTGGCGGCTCTGGCAGCTCCTGACTGGCTGGCGTCTCTGGCAGCTCCTGACTGGCTGGCGGCTCTGGCGGCTCCTGACTGGCTGGCGGCTCTGGCGGCTCCTGACTGGCTGGCGGCTCTGGCGGCTCCTGACTGACGGACGGCTCTAGCGGCTCCTGACTGACGGACGGTTCTAATGGCTCGGGACAGACGGGCGGCTCTAATGGCTCGTGGCAGACAGATGGCTCAGATGGCGCTGGGCAGACAGATGGCTCAGACGGCGCTGGGCAGACAGATGGCTCAGACGGCGCTGGGCAGACGGATGGCTCAGACGGCGCTGGGCAGACGGATGGCTCAGACGGAGCTGGGCAGACGGATGGCTCAGACGGCGCTGGGCAGACGGATGGCTCAGACGGCGCTGGGCAGACGGATGGCTCAGACGGCGCTGGGCAGGCAGGCAGTGCAGGCGGCGTTGAGCAGACAAGCAGTGCAGGCAGTTCAGACAGCGCTGGGCAGGCAGGCAGCTCAGACGGTGCTGGACAGACGAGCAGTGCAGGCGGCGTTGAGCAGACGAGCAGTGCAGGCAGTTCAGACGGCGCTGGGCAGGCAGGCAGCTCAGACGGCGCTGGACAGACGAGCAGTGCAGGCAGTTCAGACGGCGCTGGGCAGGCAGATGGCTCAGATGGTGCTGGGCAGGCAGGCAGCTCAGACGGCGCTGGGCAGGCAGGCAGTGCAGGCGGCGTTGAGCAGACAAGCAGTGCAGGCAGTTCAGACGGCGCTGGGCAGGCAGGCAGCTCAGACGGCGCTGGACAGACGAGCAGTGCAGGCGGCGTTGGGCAGACGGCCGACTCTGACCCGCTGAGGCGCACAGTAGGCCTGGTGCGTGGTGCCGGAACTGGTGGTACCGGACTGGAGACACGCACCTCAAGGCTAGTGCAGGGAGCAGGAACAGGGCACACTGGACTCTCAATGCGCACTATAGGCCTGGTGCGTGGTACCGGAACTGGAGGTACCGGGCTGAGGGCACGCACCTTAGGGCTAGTGCGGGGAGAAGGAACAGTGCGTACAGGGCTCTGGAGACGCACAGGAGGCTTGGTGCGTGGTGCCGGAACTGGTGGTACCGAGCTGGAGACACGCACCACAGGGAGAGTGCGTGGAGGAGGACCAGGGCTCTGGAGACGCACTGGAAGCCTGGTGCGTGGTGTAGGCACTGGTGGTACTGGGCTGGAGCGGGAAGGTAGCGCCGGATATACCGGACCGTGCAGGCGTACTGGCTCCCTTGAGCACTGAGCCTGCCCAACCTTACCTGGTTGCATGCTCCCCGTAGCCCGTCCAGTGCGGGGAGGTGGAATAACCCGCACTGGGCTGTGTTGGCGAACCGGGGACACCATGCGTAAGGCTGTACTGGAGGCCAGATCTGTAGAGCCGGCTTCATGGCACTTGGCTCAATGCTCACTCTAGCCCGCCCAGTGCGGGGAGGTGGAATAACCCGCACCGGGCTATGCACCCGTACAGGAGACACCGTGCGCTCTTCCGCATAACAAGGTGTCTGCCCGTACTCCTGCTCTCCACAGTAAGCATGGGAAGTGGGCGCAGGTTTCCTACCTGCCCTCGCCACACTACCCTTTAGCCCCCCCCCCAAGAAATCTTTGGGGTTTCTTCACGGGCTTCCAGCCCCGCTTCCGTGCTGCCTCCTCAGACCACCGCTTCTGGGCTTTAGCTGCCTCCATCTCTTCCCGAGAGCGGCGATATTCTTCAACCTTAGCCCAGGGTCCTTCTCCGTTAAATATTTGCTCCCATGACCATTCCTCCTGGTACCGCTGCTGCTGTCGCTGCTGCCCGTTGCCACGCTGCTTGATCCTTGGTTGGTGGGTGGTTCTGTAACGGCAGTCTACTTCGTCCTCCTCCTCAGACGAGGAGAGGCGAGAAGGATCAGAGGACCAATACGCAGCGTGGTAATTTTCCATAATGAATTTAATCAACACAAAACAATACACTATACAAAATAACAAAAGAACATACCGTCACAGTCCTAGCTGGTGCAGAACACAAACACAGAGACAGGAAATAACCACCCACAATCCCCAACACAAAACAAGCCACCTATATATGATTCTCAATCAGGGACAACGATTGACAGCTGTCTCTGATTGAGAACCATATCAGGCTGAACATAGAAACAGACGAACTAGACACACAACATAGAATTCCCACCCAGCTCACGTCCTGACCAACACTAAACAAGCAAAACACATAAGAACTCTGGTCAGGACGTTACACATTTGAATTTCCTGATGCATCAGAAAAATTCTCAGTGACAAAAGAGTGATGAAGTTAAGATCCGACATCTGTAGATGGTAACTTTACATGGAGTAAAGTTGTGAGGCTTGTTTAGCACTTTTAAAAAATGTTGTCGTAGAGGAATACATTTAATAATAGAGCATTGTAGACAATGAGACATTGTTGAAGTTTTAAATAAACAAATACATTTTTTCACAACGTATTTCGACAACAGCAGGATTTTCTTGAAGTCCTCACTGGGCTGGAGGGGGATCAGTGGGACGAGGGACCCTCTGCACCTCTGCCCCCAGGGACACAAGTTAACTGAGCATAGCATACACAGGGCCATATAAAATCCATTTAATGTTTTGCCTGATTCCTTTTTCTCTGTTTAGTTTTTCCAGGTTTCCTTTTGTTTTTTGTTTTTTTCGCTCTGAAAATCACACTTTTTAAATAGAAAAACAGCAACGCTTATTTTTTTGTGCAGTGTGAACACTCCAAAGGAACTATCCTCAAAAGGGCCCCCGAAGCAAACCGAACTGAGACCATCTCGAGAAGTGGTCTGAGTTCCTATACCAGGGTCAGGTTCTCTTTTTGAGTACAATGTCAATGCAAAGCTCCCCAGGTTCGCTTGTCATAATTCGCGCACCACACACTAGACTACTGCAACACCATTTTCCCTGCCATAAACCCTCACATTGGTGCCACAAAAGAGAGATGTGCAGGTTTGCTGAAAAAAATGTGTGCGGTTTTTGCATATTGATTAGCGATTGTCAAGGACGCACATATTCTAAAATGTGTCAAGTTTTTAGTTAAGATTATTTGTTTGCAATATGTGCATCATAGGTAAACAGAGCTTTATAAGCTGTTTATTGATAGTGTGGTTTGAGTAGTGTGAGAAGACAACATATTTGGTGAGAATCTCAACATAGGGTACAAAATCTATTCTCTCTTAAAGGGGCAGTAGCCTACATTACCTTGGGTGGACCATTTTCAATTACAGTATTATTTATTATGCAGTAATTATACTGCTATAATTCTGTTACCAATGTTAATAGTATCTTCTGATTACAATTATTACAGTGCATTCGTGCACTGTGCAAAAGTATTCATATGACTTTACTTTTTCCACATTGTTACATTACAGCCTTATTCTAAAATGTATTCAATTGTTTCCCCCCCTCAATCTAAACAAAATACTGCAAAATGACAAAGCAAAGACAAGTTTCGACATTTTTGCAAATTTAATAAAAAAAAACTGAAATATCACATACATAAGTATTCAGACCCTTTACTCAATACTTTGTTGAAGCACCTTTGGCAGCGATTACAGCCTCGAATCTTCTTGGGTATGACGCTACAAGCTTGGCACACCTGTATTTGGGGAGTTTCTCCCATTCTTCTCCGCAGATCCTCTCAAGCTCTGTCAGGTTGGATGGAGAGCGTCACTGCACAGCTATTTTCAGGTCTATCCAGAGATGTTCGATAGGGTTTACGTCCGGACTCTGGCTGGGCAACTCAAGGACATTCAGAGACTTGTCTCGGACCCACTTCTGCATTGTCTTGGCTGTGCGCTTAGTGTTGTTGTCCTGTTGGAAGGTGAATCTTTGCCCCAGTTTGAGGTCCTGACCACTCTGGAGCAGATTTTCATCAAGAATCTCTCTGTACTTTGCTCCGTTCATCTTTCCCTCGATCCTGACTAGTCTCCCAGTCCCTGCCGTTGAAAGACATCCCCTTAGCTTGATGCTTCACAGTAGGGATGGTGCCAGGCTTCCTCCAGATGTGACGCTTGGCGTTCAGGACAAAGAGTTCAATCTTGGTTTCATCAGACCAGAGAATCTTATTTATCATGGTCTGAGAGTCCTTTCGATGCCTTTTGGCAAACTCCAAGCAGCTTCTCATGTGCTTTTTACTGAGGAGTGGCTTCCGTCTGGCCACTCTACCATAAAGGCCTGATTGGTGGAGTGCTGCAGCAATGGTTGTTCTTCTGGAAAGTTCCCCCATCTCCACAGAACTCTGGAGCTCTGGAGCTCTGTCAAAGTGACTATCGGGGTCTTGGTCACCTCCCTGACCAAGGCCAAGATTGCTCTGTTTTGCTGGGCGGCCAGCTATAGGAAGAGTCTTGGTGGTTCCAAACTTCCATTTAAGAATGATGGAGGCCACTGGGTTCTTCAATGCTGCAGACATTTTTTGGTACCCTTCCCTAGATCTATGCCTCAACACAATCCTGTCTCGGAGCTCTACGGACAATTCCTTTGACTTCATGGCTTGGTTTTTGCTCTGACATGCACTGTCAACTGTGGGACCTAATATACTGTAGACAGGTGTGTGCCTTTCCAAATAATGTCCAATCAATTGAATTTACCACAGGTGGACTCCAATCAAGTTGTAGAAACTCCTCAAGGATGATCAATGTAAACAGGATGCACCTGAGCTCAATTTCGAGTCTCATAGCAAAGGGTCTGAATACTTATGTAAATAATCAATTTATGTTTAGATTTTTTTTATACATTTGCAAAACTTTCTAAAAACATGTTTTGTCATTATGGGGTATTGTGTGTAGATTGATGAGGATTTTTTTTATTTCATCCATTTTAGAATAAGACTCTAAGGTAACAAAATGTGAAAAAAGTCAAGGGGTCTGAATACTTTCCAAAGTACTGTAAATGTCATAGTTTAACTAAATACAGTCTATTAGCTTCCAAAATTTAAGTTGTTATATCTATCTTTCCAATAACGCATTCTGATTGAATGGCTTGTCCTGCACTTTGTAAAAACCCAGATTGCATGTAGGAAAAAGATATTGGTTCCTTTCTAAACATAGCAATGTGAATTTAAAGACGACTTGGTCCAAAAAAAAGTTGACCTGAACTGGCAAAAGAGTTGAGTCCTCACTCAATGGAAAGGGCAGTGTGAATACAAAGTGAACTGAGTTATTTTGCTTTTAAAAAAAAATAGGACTGAGATCGGTTCTTTTGAAGATAACTATATGTGAAAACACCCTTAAATAGCTGAGAAGTATACCAATATGTTATACCCTCTATGTTTTTGTCTAAAGTGGTGAATGTCAGTTTGTAAAAGTTGAGACAAAGTTGTTGATGTGGTAACTTAGCTGTCTCTTTTATTGGTATCAGATAACTTTGTTCTGATTCCCGATTTGAATAGCAGAGAAGTAGACCGATATGTCATACCCTCTAAGGTTTTGTCTAAAGTTGTAGAAATGTAAATTGTTTGGAAGTAGAGGAAGATTTCAAATGCTTTAACTTTTTGTTAAAATTGATGGGAAAGTGGTCAGAGTAGCATATCTTTGTCAAAAGTTGCATTGTTCACTGTGAATGGAATGTTGGAAGTCTGGGAGTTGATGTCACAATGGGAACTTTAGAATGTTGAAGAAATCCTGTGAAAGTGAATGAAGATGGACAAACAACGTACTAGTTTTAAAAGTATAAAAGATACAGTATCAAAAAGTTGTATGCACACACTGGTCCTGACCACTCTGCACATTTTAAAGTTTGAATGAGGTGTCTAGCATAAAGCTGCAATATGTAACTTTTTTGGGAGATCCAATTCACATAGAAATGTGAATTATGGATATGTCATTCTCATTGAAAGCAAGTCTAAGAAGTGATATATATGTTCTATGTGCGCTATTTCTATGATTCCTTGATTAAGTTTCCTTTCTGCATCTTTTACTTTTGGTTTTGTACACCAGCTCCAAACAGATAAATGCAATATTTTTTATTATGGAACATATATTTCACAGCGGTTTAGATGGTACAATGATTTTCTACAATATACATGCTTTTTTGTAACAAACTGAATTAGGTGAACTATTAGAATTTTAGCAACCAAGAAATGGTGGAGCGATTTCTGCATAGTGCATCTTTAAACGGTGTAAGAGTATTCGTTTTCCAGATAGTAGTAATAATAAGAAGTATGTTGAATATTTAAAGTGGGGACTCTTGCTTTGCAAGCCCCATTATGAAAAATATTTAAAGTTGGGACTTTTGCTTCACAAATCCCATCTATGTAAAATGTCCTGTTAAGCCAGGCCAATGAGAGACGACGAAAGGGGGCGGGTTCCTCTTGACGTCTGGTGCGGCGGCGCGGATGTTTGTGTAGCGCGAGATGTTTTTGTTGTTCTAATCTTCTGAATATGGCTTCGTAGCTCGTTCGACAAGGCGTAGGGAAAGTCCCCCCCCCCCCATAATTTGTTTCAGCTTGCCTTCAAGCATCGCTGCAAGATCTGCGCTACACCTACCGTGACACAGCCGAGGAAATGCGGACTTCTAGCCCTTTCGCTACGGGTTAAATGGCTGCAGCACCCACACCGTAGCAAGCTGGTAAGTAGTGCTAAACGGTGTAATTTCACGCTATGTATTTTAGTCGTTCGAATGACCGGGTTAGTGAATAATATGATGGCATTATGTCCAAGCTCTAGGAACTATTAAGACATATGGCAGTTGTAGGCTAATGCTGTGAAGTGGAGGACTTTGGCACTCACTGTTTATTTTTACAATAGTTGAGGTGCTCAATATTCAAGTTGCCCAATCTCAGTATAAAGTATACAGTATAATATTGCTACTGTAACGGTATTGGAACTGTAGTATATGCCGTGAATTGAATTGCATTTCCTGACTGCCAAATCACAGAGTTTCTAAACCCAGAGGCACAACATCGCAAGACTTTCGGGAACGCTTGTGAAACAGACCAAGCAGTCCAGGTCCAGGTTTGGGGTTTGAGAAGTCAGTGAGAGTAATTGTTACTTAGTTAATTTTCTGAAATCTAAAGGAACAACCTTGTTTCGAGCCAATGTCTTAAGTAGTTGAACACTCCAGCCTCTGGAAGGTGACAAACTGACACGTTTTCATTTCATTCAGAAACAACTTCATATCGAAGGAGTCCTTTATCTTACGGCCTGCACATGCGCAGTTTGTCGCGAGACGACCGTTTGAGCCATTTACGTGTTTCTGCGCATGAGTTTCGCAAGTTAACATCGCCATGACATCATCAAATGTGATAGGCAGAAACTGCTTCTAAAGTAGAGATCTTCATACTGTACTGTCTTTGATCAAATTCTGAATATGCTATGCTATTATTGATAAGAATTTTGAATGTGTATTTTGACATAGGCTAAAATTAGAATATGCTATATATTTGACATACGTCTGTTTAAAATACTTTTTTGTTGTAATATAGCCTAATATCGTGCATTTCTAGTATCAATTGTGTGCGTAAAATAACCGTGCGCAAAATATTTGTGTGCATAAACTCCAGCCAGGCAAAAGTTGTATTTTTTTATTTTTCTTGGTTACATTCTTGTGCAATGGGGAAAAAGAAGGGTGGCAAAAATCGTTAGGTCTACCTGCCTTCATTCACCAATGTAAAGTCTGACCATTTATATGAATTAATGTGATAACTTGCTCAAGAGATTCTTGATGATTGCAGTTGATCATGTTATACAGTGAAATAATAGCTTAGAATAGAACTTCATTGGCCTACATCTGCCAAGATGTGATTTCTAGAAATATCATCTTGAAATGTGAAAGCAAAGCATGCATTCATCCAGTTTTGGCTTACCTATATGCCAGTCATCTGTTGATTATGAATTCTGGAGAGCGCCCACTGCCCAGAATGAAATTACTTATAGCCTAGTGATGGGCTGCTTTGTTGGGAAAGCTTGAGTCAGTGCACTGTAGTGGGTCGCCTGTCAGAAAACACACATTACAGTAATGTTGATCGTACTTGATCTCCTCAATATGGTGGTATGACATTTTCTGTGCATTGGTCATAGGACATGGTCAATAATTTTTTTTGTTATTGTCCACGTTTGACGCGATGCGGTCTTGGTTCTTTTTTACACACGTTAAAAGGTACTGCCATCAAGGGCATTTTAGGGCAAACAGTTAGACTATACTGTAGGCCTACATGACATGCCCATGATATAAAAATATGTTTTGCGTGGAATCCTGAAGCATTTGCTTTGCATCTATTCTTTATTTCCTTCATATGTTCTATTACCCCTTATATTAATTACTCATTAGTGTGGATAACTTTAAAATCTGCATACACTTCATTTTTTTATACTGTCCTTCATTCTGAGAGAAGTAGCTTGCTCTTTTGGAAGTTTAGAAGTTTCACTGTGCACATTCCTAATAATCTCATTCACAACCCATCACCGTTTCATTAGCAAATAAATCTACTCATTTCAATCAGGTCAGTGACCGGTCCAGTGGTTTCAAAAACCTGCCCTTTTATGTAATCTCTGTTGCCTGCGTCTTTTATAATTTTCCCTGTACAAGTGTAATTACAGCTTAAGTGTAATACTAACTTGCACCACCAAGACATTTTCTGACAGAATGTGTCCAAGATGCTCTCTGATCGCCCTCTGCAATTGGTTGGTCGCTTCGTTTTGTTGTTCGATTCGATTTATAATTGATTTCTGCCTCCTCTCCTAACGGCTAAGTAGAGGATGTCACTTCAATAATGTGTTGAAATATATTATTTTACTTACAATGTGTACTGCATTGAAACATAAACATGGTATTTTAAAACAAATCTTGTTCCTCTAGTAACTAAAATCAAATAATGTTATTGGTCTCATACACATATTATATTTAGCAGATGTTATTGCGGGTGTAGCGAAAATCTTGTCTTCCTAGCTGCAACAGTGCAGTAATATCTAACAATACACAGAGATCAAAAAAAGTAAAATAATGGAATTTAGAAATATTAGGAGGAGAAACGTCAGAGTCTGGAGTGTGTGTGCGTGTACAGTGCATTCGGAAAGTATTCAGACCCTTTGACTTTTTCCACATTTTGTTACGTTATAGCCGTGTTCTAACATTTATTAAATAATCTACACACATTACCCCATAATGACAAAGCAAAAACAGGTATTTAGAAATTGTAGACATACCCAAATCTATATCCCTGTAGCTCAGGCCCTGAAGCAAGGATATGCATTTTCTTGGTACCACTTGAAAGAACACTTTGAAGTTTGGGGAAATGTGAAGGAATGTAGGAGAATATAACACATTAGATCTGGTAAATGATAATACAAAGAAAAAAACAACTGTTTAAAAAAAAGGTTTGTACCATCATCTTTGAAATGCAAGAGAAAGGCCATAATGTATTATTCCAGCCCAGGTGCAATGTAGATGTTCGCTGCTAGATGGCTGCAGTGTATGTGCAAAGTTTTAGACTGATCCAATGAAAGGTTGCATTTCTGTTCAAAATGTTTTATCAAGACTGCCCAAATGTGCCTAATTTGTTTATTAATACATTTTCATGTTCAAAACGGTGCACTCTCCTCAAACAATAGCATGGCATTCTTTCACTGTAATAGCTACTGTAAATTGGACAATGCAGTTAGATTAACAAGAATTTAAGCTTTGCCAATATCACATATGTCTATGTCCTGGGAAATGTTCTTGTTACTTACAACCTCATGCTAATAGCATTAGCCTATGTTAGCTCAACCGTCCTGCAGGGGACCCACCAATCCTGAAGATAAAATACAAAAAAACATATCACATTTACATAACTATTCAGACCCTTTACTCAGTACTTTATCTTGGGTATGATGCTACAAGCTTGGCATGCCTGTATTTGGGGAGTTTCTCCCATTTGTCTCTGCAGATCCTATCAAGCTCTAAAAGGATGGATGGGGAGTGTAGCTGCACAGCTATTTTCAGGTTTCTCAAGAGATGTTCGATCGGGTTCAAGTCCGGGCTCTGGCTGGGCCACTCAATGACATTCAGAGACTTGTCCCGAAGCCACTCCTGCATTGTCTTGGCTGTGTGCTTAGGGTCGTTGTCCTGCTGGAAGGTGAACTTTCCCCCCCAGTCTGAGAACCTGCTCCAGAGAGCTCAGGGCTTCATCAAGGATCTCTCAGTACTTTGCTCTGTTTATCTTTCCCTCGATCCTGCCTCTGAAAAACATCCCCACAGCATGATGCTGCCACCACCATTCTTCACCGAAGGAATGGTGCTAGGTTTCTGCCACATGTGAATCTTGGCATTCAGGCCAAAGAGTTCCAATCTTGGTTTCATCAGACCAGAGAATCCTGTTTCCTTTAGGTGCCTTTTGGCAACTCCAAGTGGGCTGTCATGTGCCTTTTACTGAGGAGTGGCTTCCGTCTGGCCACTCTACCATAAAGGCCTGATTGGTGGAGTGCTGCATGGTTGTTCTTCTGGAAGGTTCTTCCATCTCCAGAGGAACTCTAGAGCTCTGTCAGAGTGATGATCGGGTTCTTGGTCACCTCCCTCCCGATTGCTCAGCTCTAGGAATAGTCTTGGTGGTTCCAAGCTTCTTCCATTTTAAGAATGATGGAGGCCACTGTGTTCTTAGGGATCTTCAATGCTACAGAAATGTTTTAGTACCCTTACCCAGATCTGTGCGTCGACACAATCTTGTCTCGGAGCTCTACAGACTATTCCTTTGACCTCATGGCTTGGTTTTTGCTCTTATATAGACAATGTTTTTTTGCTCTTATATAGACAAGTGGACTCCAATCAAGTTGTGGAAACATCTTAAAACTTCATAAGTGTAGTTGGCAGTATTTTCGTTTTTGGCTAAAAAAACGTACCCATTTGAAACTGCCTATTTCTCAGCCCCCGAAACTAGAATATGCATATAATTGTCGGATTAGGATAGAAAACACTCTAAAGTTTCCAAAACGGTCAAAATTTTGTCTGAGTTTAACAGAACTGATATTGCAGGCTAAAACCTGAGGAAAATCCCATCAGGAAGTGCCTCTGTTTTTGAAACCTCTCTGTTCTTATGCATCCCTATCACCCATTTAAAGGGATATCAACCAGATTCCTTTTTCTATGGCTTCCCTAAGGTGTCAACAGCCTTTAGACATAGTTTCAGGCTTTTATTTTGAAAAATGAGCGAGAACCATCACATTGCGTAAGTGGATAGGTGGGGGCTCTCAGAGTGAGTTGTGCGCAACAGAGAAAGGCCATTGTTACTCCCGGTACTATTGAAAAACCAACACTCCCGGTTGATATATTATCGAATAGATATTTGAAAAACAACCTAAGGATTGATTATAAAAAACGTTTGACATGTTTCTGTGGACATTATGGATATTATCTGGGATTTTTGTCTGCGTTGTCGTGACCGCTTTTTCCTGTGGATTTCTGAGCATAACGCGCAAAACGAACGGAGGTATTTGGATATAAAAATATCTTTATGGAACAAAAGGAACATTTGTTGTCTAACTGGGAGTCTCGTGAGTGAAAACATCCAAAGATCATCAAAGGTAAATGATTAATTTGATTGCTTTTCTGATTTTCGTGACCAAGTTACCTGATGCTAAGTGTACTTAATGTTTTGTCGAGCGATCGATAAACTTACACAAACGCTTGTATTGCTTTCGCTGTAAAGCATAATTTCAAAATCTGAGACGACAGGTGGATTAACCTTTTCTCAATAGGGGGTGCTGTTTGCACTTTGTAATAATTTCGTTCCCAAATTAAACTGCCTCGTACTCAATTCTTGCTCGTACAATATGCATATTATTATTACTATTGGATAGAAAACACTCTAGTTTCTAAAACCGTTTGAATTATATCTGTGAGTAAAACAGAACTCAAGTTGGAGCAAACTTCCTGTCAGGAAGTGAGAAATCTGAAATCAGGCAGTCTGTTCTGAGGTCGGTTTATTAATTTGCATGTATTCTATTGGCTGAGATGCACTGCATACGCCTTCCCCTGGATGTCAGCAAATATTGAGAATTGGAATGGAGTTGCTAGGCAGATCTGAGGCCTTATAAATGGGCTGGCAACGTGGTGTCCTCTCTTTCTTCCCTTCGCCATGACGCAAGACAGACCTCAGGATGGCGTTCTAGAAAGCTCCCGTTATAGCCCTTAGATATATCCGGCTCTGATTTTATTCGATATAGGTGTTAAAGACATCATAATGTAGTTATTTTAAACCGAGTTATATCAGTTTATATCAGTATATTGCGATTTTCGGGTATTTATTTGTGCTGCGTTCTAGGGAGTTGGGCACGTCTGGCCCACATGGCTAATGTTTACTGCTAATTCCAAAGTTGAAGGCGACAATCTACAACCGAGCAACGATTCTTTTGGAAAAAGGACAACTTGCCCAAGATTCTGATGGGAGCTCATCAAAAAGTAAGAACTATTTATGATGTTAATTCGTTGTTCTGTTGAAAAATGTGAAACCACTATTCCGCCATTAATTTCGGTGCGGTCTCGCTTTAACGCACGCTGTATGTCGTAGTAACGTTAATTTTACAAATCTAACACAGCGGTTGCATTAAGAACTAATGTATCTTTCATTTGCTGTCCAACCTGTATTTTTTAGTCAAGTTTATGATTAGTTACTGATTAGATTAGGTGCCTCTCCCAAGATTTCTCCGGACATATTGTTGGCAGCTTGGCTACTATTCTCATTGTATAACCACGATTTGTGCCCCTAAATATGCAAATTTTCGAACAAACTCTATATGTATTGTGTAATATGATGTTATAGGACTGTCACCTGAAGAAGTTTGAGAAGGTTAGTGAAAAAATTAATATCTTTTGCTGGTTTATTCGTTATCGCTATTGTTGGCTTGAATCAATGCTGTTGTGTGGTTGGCTATTGTAGTAAGCTAATATAATGCTATATTGTGTTTTCGCTGTAAAACACTTAAAAAATCTGAAATATTGGCTGGATTCACAAGATCTTTGTCTTTCATTTGCTGTACGCTGTGTATTTTTCATAAATGTTTTATGATGAGTATTTAGGTAATTCACGTTGGTCTCTGTAGTTATTCTAGTTGCTTTGGTGAGAGTTGTGATGGTGGCTGCAATGGTAAAATATGATTTATACCTGAAATATGCAAATTTTTCTAACAAAACATATGCTATACAATAAATATGTTATCAGACTGTCATCTGATGAAGTTGTTTCTTGGTTAGTGGCTATTTATATCTTTATTTGGTCGAAATTGTGATAGCTACCTATGCAGGAAAAAAATGGTGGAAAAAAAAAGTTGTGTCTTTTGCTATCGTGGTTAGCTAATAGATTTACATATTGTGTCTTCCCTGTAAAACATTTTAAAAATCAGAAATGATGGCTGGATTCACAAGATGTGTATCTTTCATCTGGTGTCTTGGACTTGTGATTTAATGATATTTAGATGCTAGTATTTACTTGTGACGCTATGCTAGGCTATGCTAGTCAGCTTTTTTACTGATGGGGGTGCTCCCGGATCCGGGATTGTGTGCAAGTAGAAGTTAACAAAAGGCTAAGCTGTTTTTTTCAATATTGCACTTGTGATTTCATGAATATGAATATTTTCTAGTAATATTATTTGACTGTGGCGCTATGCTATTCAGCGTTGCTGTTGACAATTATCCCGGAACCGGGATGGGTGGTTCAGAAAGGTTAAGGGTGATCAATGGAAACAGGATGCACCTGAGCTCAATTTCGAGTCTCCGAGCAAAGGGTCTGAATACATATTTAAACAAGGTATTTCTGTTAATGTTTAATACATTTGCAAAAAAATCTATACCTGTTTTGGCTTTCACCAGACAGGATGCTCTTGCCAGCATACTTGGGATCCAACATGTACGCTGCGGCGTGTATGGGCTTCAGGCAGACGTCTTAACGGCTTTTGATGTATTTCAGAACTGCAGTTTCCTCTGCTTGAAGCAACAGTGAAGTGGGAAGGGCAGTGCGGATTTCTTCTCTTACATCTGCAAGCAGAGTCTAAACATCAGACAGGATGGCATTGTCTCCCTCAATTTGTGCAATGGCTACTGCTATAGGTTTCGGGTGTTTCAGGCTGCTTACCACTCTCTCCCAGAATACATCATCCAGGAGGATCCCCTTGATGGGGCTGTCCGTATCAACAGACTGTGATATGGCCATTTCTTGGAGAGACTCCTTCACCTCCAGGAGACTGTCAAACATGATGACAACACCACCCCAATGGGTGTTGCTGTGCAGCTTCAATGTGGTGCTCTTATTCTTCTCACTTTGCTTGGTGAGGTAGATTGCTGCTATAACTTGATGACCCTTCACATACCTAACCATTTCCTTGGCTCTCTTGTAGAGTGTATCAATTGTTTTCAGTGCCATTATGTACTTGAGGAGCAGACTCAATGCATGAGCAGCACAGCCAATTGATGTGAGGGTAGGACTCCTCCACTTTAGACCAAGCAGCCTTCATGTTCGCAGCACTGTCTGTCACCAGTGCAAATACCTTCTGTGGTCCAAGGTCATTGATGACTGCCTTCAGCTCATCTGCAATGTAGAGACCGGTGTGTCTGTTGTTCCTTGTGTCTGTGCTCTTGTAGAATACTGTTTGAGGGGTGGAGATGATGTAGTTAATTATTCCTTGCTCACAAACATTTGACCACCCATCAGAGATAATTGCAATATAGTCTGCTTTCTCTATGATTTTCTTGACCTTCACCTGAACTCTGTTGAACTCTGCATCCAGCAAATAAGTAGATAAAGCATGTCTGGTTGGAGGGGTGTATGCTGGGTGATGAACATTCAGAAATCTCTCCCAATACACATTTCCTGTGAGCATCAGAGGTGAACCAGTTACATACACAGCTCAAGCAAGATATTCATCAGCATTTTTCTGACTATGTTCCTCCATCGAGTCAAAAAAACTTCTGATTCCAGGAGGACCATGAGCTGTTGCTATCGTGTGTCTGATTCATCATTTTCATCTCGAATAGAAGTAGAGGGACTTTTGTCAGAGGTTGCTATTACTGTGGGAACTTTATGCACTTGGCCAGATAATTCTGCATCTTTGTTGCATTCTTCACATGATTTGGCACAGTATTTGCAAATGTACACAGCCTTTCCTTCTACATTAGCTGCAGTGAATTGTCTCCACACTAGAGGTCGACCGATTAATCGGAATGGCTGATTAATTAGGGCCGATTTCAAGTTTTCATAACAATCGGAAATCGGTATTTTTGGACACCGATTTGGCCAATTTTTTTTTATTTTTTATTATTATTCTATATGTTATATATCTTTTTTTTTTACACCTTTATTTAACTAGGCAAGTCAGTTAAGAACACATTCTTATTTTCAATGACGGCCTAGGAACGGTGGGTTAACTGCCTCGTTCAGGGGCAGAACGACAGATTTTTACCTTGTCAGCTCGGGGGATTCAATCTTGCAACCTTAAAGTTATCTAGTCCAACGCTCTAACCACCTGATTACATTGCACTCCACGAGGAGCCTGCCTGTTACGCGAATGCAGTAGAAGCCAAGGTAAGTTGCTAGCAAGCATTAAACTTATCTTATAAAAAACAATCAATCAATCATAATCACTAGTTAACTACACATGGTTGATGATATTACTAGTTTATCTAGCGTTTCCTGCGTTGCATATAATCGATCGATGTATATGCAACAGTTTGGGCCGCCTAATTTGCCAGAATTTTACGTAATTATGACATAACATTGAAGGTTGTGCAATGTAACAGGAATATTTAGACTTATGGATGCCACCCGTTAGATAAAATACGGAACAGTTCCGTATTTCACTGAAAGAATAAACGTCCTGTTTTCGAGATGATAGTTTCCGGATTCGACCATATTATTGACCTAAGGCTCGTATTTCTGTGTGTTATTATGTTATAACTAAGTCTATGATTTGATAGAGCTGTCTGACTGAGCGGTGGTAGGCAGCAGCAGGCTCGTAAGCATTCATTCAAACAGCACTCTCCTGCGTTTTGCCAGCAGCTCTTCACTGTGCTTCAAGCCTATCAACTCCTGAGATTAGGCTGGTGTAACCGTTGTGAAATGGCTAGCTAGTTAGCGGGGTGCGCGCTAATAGCGTTTCACACGTCACTTGCTCTGAGACTTGGAGTAGTTATTCCCCTTGCTCTGCATGGTTAACGCTGCTTCGAGGGTGGCTGTTGTGTTCCTGGTTCGAGCCCACGTAGGAGCGAGGAGAGGGACGGAAGCTATACTGTTAGACTGGCAATACTAAAGTGCCTATAAGAACATCCAATAGTCAAAGGTTAATGAAATACAAATCGTATAGAGAGAAATAGTCCTATAATTCCTATAATAACTACAACCTAAAACTTCTTACCCGGGAATATTGAAGACTCATGTTAAAAGGAACCACCAGCTTTCATATGTTCTCATGTTCTGAGCAAGGAACTTAAACGTTAGCTTTCTTACATGGCACATATTACACTTTTACTTTCTTCTCCAACACTTTGTTTTTGCATTATTTAAACCAAATTGAACATGTTTCATTATTTATTTGAGGCTAAATCGATTTTATTGATGTATTATATTAAGTTGAAATAAGTGTTCATTCAGTATTGTTGTAATTGTCATTATTACCAAAAAAAAAAAAATTGTCCGATTTAATCGGTATCGGCTTTTTTTGGTTCTCCAATAATCGGTATCGGCGTTGAAAAATCATAATCGGTCAACCTCTACTCCACACATCAGATAGTGCCCGTGGCATTTTCCTGTAAAGATCAGAAATAATAATTTCAAAAATAAAATACAATTCCATGTACAGATAAATAGTTAAGCAGTTAGATTAAACACCTCCTTCTGTAAGATAAATGTTTTTAAATGAACCCTTTATGGAAACAGGTGAATTAACACTCCTCAGTTTACACGCTCAAGCAAGCCTTAACCCACATGGTAGCAAAAGCTAACTAGCAGAAATTGTTAACAAGTTAGAAATGATTTAAACACACTTTGCTGTAGGCTACTATTTACTAGTTAACTTCTACTTGCACACAATCCCGGATCCGGGAGCAACCTCATCAGTAAAAAAGCTGACTAGCATAGCCTAGCATAGCGCCACAAGTAAATACTAGCATCTAAATATCATTAAATCACAAGTCCAAGACACCAGATGAAAGATACACATCTTGTGAATCCAGCCATCATTTCTGATTTTTAAAATGTTTTACAGGGAAGACACTATGTATTTCTATTAGCTAACCACGATAGCAAAAGACACAACTTTTTTTTCCCACCATTTTTTTCCTGCGTAGGTAGCTGTCACAAATTCGACCAAATAAAGATATAAATAGTCACTAACCAAGAAACAACTTCATCAGATGACAGTCTGATAACATATTTATTGTATAGCATATGTTTTGTTAGAAAAATGTGCATATTTCAGGTATAAATCATAGTTTTACATTGCAGCCACCGTCACAACTCTCACCAAAGCAACTAGAATAACTACAGAGACCAACGTGAATTACCTAAATACTCATCATAAAACATTTATAAAAAATACACAGCGTACAGCAAATGAAAGACAAAGATCTTGTGAATCCAGCCAATATTTCAGATTTTTTAAGTGTTTTACAGCGAAAACACAATATAGCATTATATTAGCTTACTACAATAGCCAACCACACAACAGCATTGATTCAAGCCAACAATAGCGATAACGAATAAACCAGCAAAATATATTAATATTTTTTCACTAACCTTCTCAAACTTCTTCAGGTGACAGTCCTATAACATCATATTACACAATACATATAGAGTTTGTTCGAAAATGTGCATATTTAGCGGCACAAATCGTGGTTACAATGAGAATAGTAGCCAAGCTGCCAACAAAATGTCCGGAGAAATCTTGGGAGAGGCACCTAATCTAATCAGTAACTAATCATAAACTTGACTAAAAAATACAGGTTGGACAGCAAATGAAAGATACATTAGTTCTTAATGCAACCGCTGTGTTAGATTTGTAAAATTAACGTTACTACGACATACAGCGTGCGTTAAAGCGAGACCGCACCGAAATTAATGGCGGAATAGTGGTTTCACATTTTTCAACAGAACAACGAATTAACATCATAAATAGTTCTTACTTTTTGATGAGCTCCCATCAGAATCTTGTGCAAGTTGTCCTTTGTCCAGAAGAATCGTTGCTCGGTTGTAGATTGTCGCCTTCAACTTTGGAATTAGCAGTAAACATTAGCCATGTGGCGAAGACGTGCCCAACTCACTATAACGCAGCACAAAGAAATATCCGAAAATCGCAATATACTGATATAAACTGATATAACTCGGTTTAAAATAACTACATTATGATGTCTTTAACACCTATATCGAATAAAATCAGAGCCGGATATATCTAAGGCCTATAACGAGAGCTTTCCAGAATGCCATCCTGAGGTCTGTCTTCCGTCATGGCGAATGTTGAAAAGAGTGTACCCCACGTTCCAAAACCCTTTATATGGCCTCAGATCTGCCTAGCAACACCATTCCAATTCTCACCACTTGCTGACATCTAGGGGAAGGCGTATGCAGTGCATGTCGACCAATAGAAGACATGCAAATTAATAAACTGACCCTAGAACAGACTGCCTGATTTCAGATTTCTCACTTCCTGACAGGAAGTTTGCTCCAACTTGAGTTCTGTTTTACTCACAGATATAATTCAAACGGTTTTAGAAACTAGAGTGTTTTCTATCCAATAGTAATAATAATATGCATATTGTACGAGCAAGAATTGAGTACGAGGCAGTTTAATTTGGGAACAAAATTTTTACAAAGTGAAAACAGCACCCCCTATTGAGAAGGTTAACAAAAAATCATGTCATATAAAATATATTCTAGAAGAAAAAGAAACGCACACCTATTTAGGCGAGGTGCTGGCTAGCGGAGTAGAAAACTTAAAAATAAAGGAGAGCCGCACACTCTAGGAGCTCAGATGCAAAAATATTTAATTTACCAACGCTTCGACAGGCAAGCTGTCTTCAGGATTGTACCCTGATGAAGACAGCTTGCCTGTCGAAACGTTGGTAAATTAAATATTTTTGCATCTGAGCTCCTAGAGTGTGCGGCTCTCCTTTATTTTTAAATATAAAATATATTCACCACACCCAGTATTGTAATCAAAACTTACCAGAAAGCATGTAGTCCTTGGCTCAGACAGTGTAGTAGTGTGGGCTCAATAGCATCTCATTAGTGTGCAAGATCTTGAGAATCAGCTGTACATGGAAGAATGCACTCTGTATGCAGAGGGTTGCAATTTCATTGCATTGGGATAGTTTAACCAACATATGCCACAAGACCTAGAATTACCTTGTGTATCCCACAAAAAAGGTTCTATGTTATAAGATATCTTCTTTTGATGAATTTAAGCAAAATTCCCCAAATTTCAATGCTTAACTTCGCATGGAAGAATTCAGACCCTTTGCAACCCTAACGGTGACCATGACTCTGTGGCTGCTATTGTAGTTGTGCATTACCCTTGCTTTGGCCTGCCAGTGGTAATTGAAAGTACACACACAAACACACACACACACACAGGGTGTTTAATCCCAGAGACTGGTCCTAGGGACAGAAGTAAACAGGCGGACACAACCGTTTCATGTCCCTGCCGCAGGTCATTAATCCTGTTCTCTGAAACACAAGAGAATAATAGAACCACTGTGTCCCTCAGAGAAGAGGGAGCCAGGAACAAGGCCCTGGGCACACACTTTTTGGGGAGGGGCTGAAAACAGAGACCCGGAACACTGGTCAGGAAGCCAACTGGCCCACTAGCCTGATTATTTCAGTAAGGTCATTAATTCATTGTAAAGGCGCAACATGCATCCTTACTATGTAGACTAGGGATCATCAACTAGATTTAGCCGTGGGCCAAACATTTCTAAAAACCTGTTTTCACTTTGGCATTATGGGGTATTGTGTGTAGATTGATGAGGAAAACATTTTATTTAATCAATTTTAGAATAAGGCTGTAATGTAACAAAATATGGGAAAATGGAAGGTGTCTGAATACTTTCCGAATGCACTGTATGTCCCTGGCCCAGACCCAGCTTAGTGTGTTGGCTACCTCAACGAAAGAGTCTTTGGTAGCAGACTCGACTGATGTGTTATCGTTGTTGGCTCCAGTGCCAATGGTGATTACACAATAGACACACACACACACAGGGCAGGTGTAGATGGGGAGGATGTTGTTACTGTAACACTCCTTGCTCCCACAGTAGTTAATCATTACATGTGCTCATATTTACCAACAGAACATGGGCTCATATTAGGGATTTTGCATGGTGCAGTTGTCAAATAGCTCCCTACATGAAATGGTCTTAATAGTACCCAATGCCTGTAACCACGCAAGGCCTTTAGGTAACTGATCTCTCACTGAGGTTTAGTGTGTGGGGAAAATATTGTCTGTACTACTTCTGCCTGGGCTATATCTTTGTGTAAACTGAAGTTGGCCGTGACAATCCCTCATATTATACGTTCCTTTTGGGAGAGGGAATGTAGAGAACCTCAGGTGTGTGTGTGGTCTCTTGTGCAACAGTGGCAGTGTGGCTGCAGTGTCATACACCACAAGTACAGTATGTCTGTGGTGGCAGGCTATTATTGGTAAGAACAGTGTTTGGAGGGGTGTCTTGTAGGGATGCACAATATATCGGTAAGCATATCAGAATTGACCGCTATTAGGTTAAAATGCTAACAACGCCGATGGGCAAAACCGATGTCAAAGCTGACGTGCATACCTATATAATGTAGATAGATGACATAATGACGGCACGAAAAATACAGCGCTACACAGAACAAAAGCAGAAAAATACTAAGCGCACACTTCCAACAAGTTCAATTTGAGCACTCATTTGAAAGAGTAAGAATTTCAGCGAGACAACTCAAAGGCGAAATCCATTAACGCCAAGATAATGGAGTTCATTGCACTTGACAATCAACCGTTCTCTGTCGTGGATGATGTTGGCTTTCATCGACTGGTCGACTGGTACACACTACCAAGTAGGCACTATTTTTCAGACGTTTCCCTACCAGAGTTCCACAGTATTGTTGAAACGCACATGGAAATATTAACACCTAGCTCTATTCGAGCAACTGACTCGAAATAAGCTCAACTGCTTCTGCAGCAGACGTGATACCCTCTGTCATGGCATTGAAACGCCTGCTCAACAAAACTGCCGACACAGACCGTAGGGTTAAAACTTTCAAAAGTACTCTACAAGAGGCTGTGAACAAGCAATTCATGGCAGTCTCTCTGAGCCTCTTTACTGTGTCGCCACCATGCTCGACGCTAGGTACAACGACCGCTACTATCGATGCAGACAAGAAAAAGGGTTTACATGAAATGTTAAACACAGCTGGACAAGATGGAAATGGACACAGTGACAGTGCACACTGAGGAAGAGAGGCCATGGACAGACAGAGATGAAACTTCACTGCTTGACATGTATGATGAAATCTTGGTTGAGACTAGAGGTCGACCGATTCAGGTTTTTCAACGCCGATACCGATTATTGGAGGACCAAAAAAAAAAATATATATATTATTAGAATTTTAATTTTTTGAATTTATTTGTAATAATGACAATTACAACAATACTGAATGAACACTTATTTTAACTTAATATAATACATCAATAAAATCAATTTAGCCTCAAATAAATAATGAAGCATGTTCAATTTGGTTTAAATAATGCAAAAACAAAGTGTTGGAGAAGAAAGTAAAAGTGCAATATGTGCCATGTAAAAAAGCTAACGTTTAAGTTCCTTGCTCAGAACATGAGAACATATGAAAGCTGGTGGTTCCTTTTAACATTAGTCTTTAATATTCCCAGGTAAGAAGTTTTAGGTTGTAGTTATTATAGGAACTATAGGACTATTTCTCTCTATACCATTTGTATTTCATTAACCTTTGGATGTTCTTATAGGCACTTTAGTATTGCCAGTGTAACAGTATAGCTTCCGTCCCTCTCCTCGCTCCTACGTGGGCTCGAACAAGGAACAGATCGACAGCAGCCACCCTCGAAGCAGCGTTGCCCATGCAGAGCAAGGGGAACAACTACTCCAAGTCTCAGAGCGAGTGACGTTTAACCACTATTAGCGCGAACCCCGCTAACTAGCTCGCCATTTCACATCGGTTACACCAGCCTAATCTCGGGAGTTGATAGGCTTGAAGTCATAAACAGCAGAGCTGCTGGCAAAACGCCCGAATGTGCTGTTTGAATGAATGTTTATGAGCCTGCTGTTGCCTACCATCGCTCAGTCAGACTGCTCTATCAAATCATAGACTTAATTATAACATAATAACACACAGAAATATGAACCTTAGGTCATTAATATGGTCGAATCCGGAAACTATAATCTCGAAAACAAAACATATATTCTTTCAGTGAAATACGGAACCGTTCCGTATTTTATCTAACGGGTGGCATCCATAAGTCTAAATATTCCTGTTACATTGCATGCATAATTATGTCATAATTATGTAACATTCTGGCAAATTAGTTCGCAACGAGCCAGGCGGCCCAAACTGTTGCATATACCCTGACTCTGCGTGCAATTACCTCACCACCATGGCCTTTTTTGCCTTTACCTCCTTATCTCACCTCATTTGCTCACATTGTATATAGACTTATTTTTCTTCTGTATTATTGACTGTATGTTTTGTTTATTCCATGTGTAACTCTGTGTTGTATGTGTCGAATTGCTATGCTTTATCTTGGCCAGGTCGCAGTTGCAAATGAGAACTTGTTCTCAACTAACCTACCTGGTTAAATAAAGGTAAAAAAAAAAAAAAGAAGTGACACAATTTCACCTGGTTAATATTGCCTGCTAACCTGGATTTCTTTTAGCTAAATATGCAGGTTTTAAAATATATACTTCTGTGTATTTATTTCAAGAAAGGCATTGATGTTTATGGTTAGGTACAGTCGTGCAACGATTGTGCTTTTTACGCAAATGCGCTTTTGTTAAACCATACCCCGTTTGGTGAAGTTGGCTGTCTTTGTTAGGAAGAAATAGTCTTCACACAGTTCGCAACGAGCCTGGCGGCCCAAACTGCTGCATTTGCCCTGACTCTGTTGCAAGAGAAGTGATACAAAGAAATTCATGTTAGCAGGCAATATTAACTAAATATGCAGGTTTAAAAATATAACCTTGTGTATTGATTTTAAGAAAGGCATTGATGTTTATGGTTAGGTACCTTTTTCGCTAATGCGCTCCGCATCGATTATATGTAACGCAGGACACGCTAGATAAACTTGTAATATCATCAACCATGTGTAGTTAACTAGTGATTATGATTGATTGATTGTTTTTTATAAGATACGTTTAATGCTAGCTAGCAACTTACCTTGGCTTCTTACTGCATTCTGAGAAGTCAAATATACTGTTTAGGTTTTCTTTTAATTTGATTTTTTTTAAAATGTTATCCCCTTTTCTCCCCAATTTTCGTGGTATCCAATCGCTAGTAATTACTATCTTGTCTCATCGCTACAACTCCCGTACGGGCTCGGGAGAGACGAAGGTCGAAAGCCACGCGTCCTCCGAAGCACAACCCAACCAAGCCGCACTGCTTCTTAACACAGCGCGCCTCCAACCCGGAAGCCAGCCGCACCAATGTGTCGGAGGAAACACCGTGCCCCTGGGCCCCCTTGGTTAGCGCGCACTGCGCCCGGTCCGCCACAGGAGTCGCTGGAGCGCGATGAGACAAGGATATCCCTACCGGCCAAACCCTCCCTAACCCGGACGACGCTAGCCCAATTGGGCGTCGCCCCACGGACCTCCCGGTCGCGGCCGGCTGCGACAGAGCCTGGGCGCGAACCCAGAGACTCTGGTGGCGCAGCTAGCACTGCGATGCAGTGCCCTAGACCACTGCGCCACCCGGGAGGCCCCTGTTTAGGTTTTCTACTGCCAAGTTTACACCTTCACTCTCTTACAGTGAAACGTTTTGTCCAGGAAATTGTCTAGAAGGGATTGAATTTGTTGTTGCCTAATTGTTTTTTGGTAAATTTCCACACTACTTTCCTTCCATCTATAGCATTTTGTAATATCAATCAGTTTCTTTGGCATTGATGCCTCATGATTGACCATGGCTCTGTTCAAGTAGTGTGATTTTGCTGTGATCTGAGAGTGGACTGACTGTGAACGCTCTGAGACTGAGGTCAGTGATAAAGTAGTCTACAGTACTACTGCCAAGAGATGAGCTATAGGTGTACCTACCATAGCAGTCCCCTCGAAGACTACCATTGTCTATGTACATACCCAGAGTCCGACAGAGTTGTGACACGTTTTTGTTGGTTATGTTGTTGTGGTTGTGTCTAGGGAGGTATATGGGGGAGGGAATGCTGTCTCCTCCAGGTAGGTGTTTGTCCCGCTGTGTGTTGAGGGTTCTTGTCCAGTTCTGGCACTTCTGACTTCAACTGTATGTCCTGCTGTCATGTTGAGGTCCTTGCCGCAGGGGTTGGGGGCGTTGGGTGGCCAGAAGGGGCATAGGTCTGATATGGAGGGGCTACAGTTGATGTCAGAAGTTTACATACACCTTAGCCAAATACATTTAAACTCAGTTTTTCACAATTCCTGACATTTAATCCTAGTAAAAATTCCCTGTCAGTTAGGATCACCACTTTATTTTAAGAATGTGAAATGTCAGAATAATAGTAGAGAATTATTTATTTCAGCTTTTATTTATTTCATCACATTCCCAGTGGGTCAGAAGTTTACATGCACTCAATTAGTATTTGGTAGCATTGCCTTTTTTAAATTGTTTAACTTGGGTGAAATGTTACGAGTAGCCTTCCACAAGCTTTCCACAATAAGTTGGGTGAATTTTGGTCCATTCCTCCTGACAGAGGTGGCGTAACTGAGTTAGGTTTGTAGGCCTCCTTGCTCGCACACGCTTTTTCAGTTCTGCCCACAAATTTTCTATAGGATTGAGGTCAGGGCTTTGTGATGGCCACTCCAAAACTTTGACTTTGTTCTCCTTAAGCCATTTTGCCACAACTTTGGAAGTATGTTTGGGGTCATTGTCCATTTGGAAGACCCATTTGCGACCAAGCTTCCTGACTGATGTCTTGAGATGTTGCTTCGATATATCCACATAATTTTCCAACCTCATGATGCCATCTATTTTGTGAAGTGCACCAGTCCCTCCTTCAGCAAAGAACCCCCACAACATGATGCTGCCACCCCCGTGCTTCACAGTTGGGATGGTGTTCTACGGCTTGCAAGACTCCCCCTTTTTCCTCCAAACAAAACGATGGTCATTATGGCCAAACAGTTATTTTTTGTTCCATCAGACCAGAGGACATTTCTCTAAAAAGTACCATCTTTGACGATATAGGACTCGTTTTACTTTTGATACTTTTGCATCTGTTTCCTCCAGCATCTTCACAAGGTTCTTTGCTGTTGTTCTGGGATTGATTTGCACTTTTTGCACCAAAGTACGTTCATCTCTAGGAGACAGAACACGTCTCCTTCCTGAGCGGTATGACGGCTGCGTGGTCCCATGGTGTTTATACTTGCGTGCTATTGTTTGTACAGATGAATGTGGTACCATCAGGCGTTTGGAAATTGCTGCCAAAGATGAAACAGACTTGTGGAGGTTTACAAAAACATTTTCTGAGGTCTTGGCTGATTTTGCTTGACATCATAGATAAATCAATAGAAGAGGCACTGAGTTTGAAGGTAGGCCTTGAAATACATCCACAGGTACACCTCCAATTGACTCAAGTGATGTCAATTAGCCTATCAGAAGCTTCCAAAGCCATGACACACATTTCTGGAATTTTCCAAGCTGTTTAGAGGCACAGTCAACTTAGTGTATGTAAACTTCTGACCCACTGGAATTGTGATACATTGAATTATAAGTGAAATAATCTATCACAATTCCAGTGGGTCAGAAGTTTACATACACTAAGTTGACTGTGCCTCTAAACAGCTTGGAAAATTCCTCAAATTTCTTGTTATCAAACTATAGTTTTGGCAAGTCGGTTCGGACATCTACTTTGCATTACAAGTCATTTTTCCAACAATTGTTTACAAAGTAGATGTCCTAACCGACTTGCCAAAACTATAGTTTGTTAACAATAAATTTGTGGAGTGGTTGAAAAACTAGTTTTAATGACTCCAACCTAAGTGTATGTAAACTTTCGACTTCAACTGTATATAGGGTGTGGCCAGAGTTTGCTTGGGTTGGTCTTAACTGGTTTGGGTGTGGCTTGTGATGCTCTGGTCTGGGTGTAGGTCATTTTGGCGTGGGTTCTCTCAATTCAGGTCCTTCAGGAGTTGGTCTTGAAGGGTGTCCGTTGCTTTGTTGCTCCTGTGTGAGGTGCTGGGGCTACTCTGTGTTGCATTGAGAGATCAGGCCAGATGCATGACTTTCATATTTATCGATTGGTCTTGCAGGCAAGGCATTGCATTTCAGTGGTGGGACACATATACACACACACACAGAGACACACAGAGGTTTTATAGGTCCCAGGATACACAGGCCCTCAGCTGAGTGTGTTGGAGGGTACACCCTGTTTTCACAACTTCCCAGAACGTAACCTTTTTAACTTCTTTGGGCTGCAAGTCTGAAGCCGGGCACAATATGACAACAGCCACTTCAAGTGCAGGGCGCGAAATTCAAAGTATATTTTTTGGAAATATTTAACTTTCACACATTAACAAGTCCAATACAGCATATGAAAGATAAACATCTTGTGAATCCAGCCAACATGTCCGATTTTTAAAATGTTTTACAGCGAAAACACCACATATATTTATGTTAGCTCACCACCAAATACAAAAAAGGACAGACATTTTTCACAGCACAGGTAGCATGCACAAAGCCAACCTAACTAACCAAGAACCAACCAAACTAACCAAGAAACAACTTCATCAGATGACAGTCTTATAACATGTTATACAATAAATCTGTTTTGTTCGAAAAATGTGCATATTTGAGGTATAAATCAGTTTTACATTGCAGCTACCATCACAGCTACCGTCACAAATAGGACCGAAGCAGCCAGAGTAATTACAGACACCAACGTCAAATACCTAAATACTCATCATAAAACATTTCTGAAAAATACATGGTGTACAGCAAATGAAAGACAGGCATCTTGTGATTCCAGCCAATATTTCCGATTTATTAAGTGTTTTACAGCGAAAACACAATATAGCGTTATATTAGCTTACCACAATAGCCAGAAACACAAGCCATTCCCCAGCAGCAAAAGTTAGCGATCGTAACAAACCAGCAAAAGATATATAATTTTTGACTAACCTTGATATGCTTCATCAGATGACAGTCCTATAACATCAGGTTATACATACACTTATGTTTTGTACGAAAATGTGCATATTTAGAGCTGAAATCAGTGGTTATACATTGTGCTAACATAGCATCTTTTTCCCACAACGTCCGGATATTTTTCTGACACTTTTTCTGACACACATATTCTGACCAAATAACTATTCATAAACATAACTAAAAAATACATGTTGTATAGGAAATGATAGATACACTAGTTCTTAATGCAATCGCCGTGTTAGAATTCTAAAAATAACTTCATTACGATATGCAGTTTACGTTTATGGCGAGAGCGTGCCCAAAACCTGGCCGCAAACTACTAGTTCACATGTACGACAGATATATGAAATAACATCATAAAATGGGTCCTACTTTTGCTGATCTTCCATCAGAATGTTGTACAAGGGGTCCTTTGTCCAGAACAATCGTTGTTTGGATTTAGAATGTCCTCTTCTCCAGTCAATTAGCACGGAAAGCTAGCAAAGTGGCGCGAAGCTCTCCTTCCTGAACATACGCAGACAAAGCAACACGCCTAACGTCCCGAAAAAATTTCAATAATCTAATAAAACTATATTGAAAAAACATACTTTACGATGATATTGTCACATGTATCAAATAAAATCAAAGCCGGAGATATTAGTCGTCTATAACGACAGCTTATCAGAAGGCAAATCCAGGTCCCTTCACGCGCTCTCCAGAAAACAGGAAACTGGTGACACGTCATGCAAAGAGCTTTTATTCGACCCCAGATCAAGTTATACACTTCATTTCTTCTCTCACTGCCTGTCGACATCTAGTGGAAGACGTATGAAGTGCATGTATACTGATATATATCAAGGACATTTATAGGCAGGCCCTAGAACAGAGCATCGATTTCAGATTTTCCACTTCCTGTCAGGAAGTTTGCTGCAAAATGAGTTCTGTTTTACTCACAGATATAATTCAAATGGTTTTAGAAACTAGAGAGTGTTTTCTATCCAATAGTAATAATAATATGCATATTGTACGAGCAAGAATTGAGTACGAGGCCGTTTGAAATGGGCACCTTTTATCCGGCTACTCAATACTGCCCCTGCAGCCCAAACAGGTTAACAAGACTTCATTGTTCATTTAAATTGTACCATTTAACTTCCTGATGAGTGACACACTGTTCAGTGAAGATAGTGTCTGAAAATCAAGTAAAGCAATTTTTAGTGCGTAAAAAGCTTGTTTCGAAACCAAAACAAAATGTCAGCTTTCTTGTACTTTACCTCCCTAATCTGTTCTTCTCGATTTCTCTTTTCTCTTACTCCCTGCTCTTTCTCTTTGCCACACTCTCTCCCTCTTCCCTTCTCCCCCGCCCCCTCTTTTCTGCCCATGTGTGGTATCTGCATGTCCTTTTTAGGCTCAGCTTGTTCACACCTCAGTGGTTAAGTGAGGGAGGTATGTTTGTCTGTGCCTGTGTACACACCAGAGAAAAAAATAAGTGACAAAAACATGCAGGAGCCACACAGACTAAGCTACACCACCTCTGTATCTCTCTATTTCCCAATCAAGTTTTCCACTGCTCTGTAACCTGTCTCCCCTGTGAGAGTAGCAGCGCTGTAAGCAAGGCTGTGTCTGTGTTCCTTTGTGCTTGTGTGAAGCCGTCTAGGTGGTTGCCAGTGCTGGACCCCTGTGTGCCTTGCTCTGGGGGGATTCTGCTTCATGGGGGGGAGGAGTTAGGAGGGGACGAGCGGAAGAGGGTTTTGGGGGAAAATCCTCCAGCCGTGCCTGGGATCTGCCGAGTGAATTCTGCTGACAGGAGACGCTCCAGAAAAGCCCCCACAGCCTTGCCTCTGTCTATGAAAACAGAGGCCGCAACACACACATGCACAGTCTGAAAAAATGCTTAGAATCCCTATAAAGGTTTCCAGTAGAATCCAGATGTGGTATCCAGTCTCTCTGACACTACTGTCTATGGTGCACCATGTTCAGCCCACAGCAATGCTGTCTGTCTCGGTGTGCTTGTATGACAAACACATATATCCACTTTTAATTGTTGCCCCCTGTGTCGTGTGTGTGTGTGTGTGTGTGTCGTGTGTGTGTGCAGCACAGGGTGGGTTGCACCAACATGGTGTAAATTAATCTTAGATTAGACCTAATCTAGACTTTGTAAATGTAGGCTTATAATTAATCAGATATATGATGCATAATTTAATTTTAAGCCTAATCTAAGGTTAAATCAATACACATGTCATAAAGGATTCATCATAGCAATTTGTTCAAATTATTTTTCTGTGGAAACAAACCCGCATTGCTAGCTTGGTTGCTGGCTAGCTAGCAAAGTGAGTTTTCACTTTTTTGTCAAATTAGTTTGCTGGATAGTTGAGTTTTACATACATGATAAGCTAAAGGAAATAGCGTTGTTAATCACACAAAATACTGCATATACACAGTTAAATAAAGGTTAAAATAAAAAAATATATACTGACATTTGATGAACTTAAAACCCCTATGCAGTCTTTTTATTTTTTATATCATCACTGTATGTCTAGTAAATCACTATTTATTTAATGAAAATATCTCCAAGATACACTACCGGTCAAAAGTTTTAGGACACCTTCTCATTCAATGTTTTTTCTTTATTTTTACTATTTTCTACATCTATGAATGATGGACTGTTGTTTCTCTTTGCATATTTGAGCTGTTCTTGCCATAATATGGACTTGGTCTTTTACCAAATAGGGCTATCTTCTGTATACCCCTCCTACTTTGTCACAACACAACTGATTGCCTCAAACGCATTAAGAAGGAAAGAAATTCCACAAATGATCTTTTAACAAGGCATACCTAATAATTGAAATGCATTCCAGGTGACTACCTCATGAAGCTGGTTGAGAGAATGCCAAGTGTGTGCAAAGCTGTCATCAAGGCAAAGGGAGGCTATTTGAAGAATCTCAAATATACATTTTTAATTTGTTTAACACTTCTTTTGGTTACTACATGATTTCATATATTTTTTATAGTTTTGTTGTCTTCTATTATTCTACAATGTGGAAAATATATTAAAAATAAAGAAAAATCCTTGAATGAGTAGGTGTTCTAAAACTTTTAATCAGTAGTGTATGTGTTTTATTATTTCGTGTGGGAATTAGGAAACAAATTTGAAGATATTTATTTACACAGCCCTGATTTACTGAAAGGATGGTCTAGAGCTAGCCTGACTCACACTACATTCTTCTGCTGTTCTGTCGTTCCCTACATACTTTATTCTAAGACTGCCATCATTGAAGTCGTTTGTGGTGATGAGGGGCAGGGGGGGTGTTGTACAAAACAAACTCATCAGCGATTTGATTGTCTCTAACCAATATCAAAAGTATCAAAGCTCATAACAAATTTTCAAACTGCCGCTTTACCCACATGTTTTCTGGCTCTAGCCCAACCCATCGGTTTCTGGACTAATCAGACGGCCCCGAATGTGTTAGCATTCGGTAAAGGGTCGGGGAAGTACTCAGATCCAGACTCATTGCGGAGAAGAAACTGACATCCGTGGGTGTGGCGTAGCGTTTGCCCGGAGCAAGGAGTCTGGGTATCCAGGCAAGTCTAGAGCTCACCCCTTTATACGTATGAACCGTCATTGGTCTATTGTGATCAGATCACATTGTGATGTCAATATGTGCGCCAAAAGTTCCATCCCACCCTGAACAGGTTGAGAGTTACTCAAAAAGGACAATCATAATTTTCAAAATGTTAAGTGTTATTTCAACCTCATAGGGTGGAAATATATAATTTAACCCTTTTGACACGTAAGAACACTCCGGTGTGATCATTCCACAGGGGTCCCTGCAGTATATGCTCAAACCGGTGTGATGAGAACATTTATTTAGAATGTCCAGTTGCGATTGACGCAACAACAGTCAGCGTTTTTAGCTGGCCACACTGTTTTTCACAAACATTTTGCACAAATAGTCTTTACAACGTTACGTCAATGTGAGAAGTTTATTTTTGGATGCAATGTTAAGACATTCACAGAAGTAGCGACAGCATAACACAGTTCTCACCCAAACTGGAAAACGTAGGCTACATTAGTCCTTGCACTAACTGAGGATAGAGTGACCTAACACAAGCAGTCATATTTAACTAACTCTCGGGTGACAGAAACCATAATATGAATTAGCTAATAGCAATTACTATTTACAGTTCATCACGGGTGAGCTCACCAGTGATCTAAATAATTGAGTAAAACACTTTCTAAAAATCTAAAGTAATCTGACGATGGGTAGTTTGTGCACACCACCCATGTTTGTTTTTCCGCAACCACCAAAGATAAGTGGTTACGAGATGGGTCTGTTTTGCAGTATGTATGTTGAAGGTGGTGTGTCGTCTACCATCATTCACTTCCTTTATTCACCTCCGGAAGTTTACTCGAAAGAGGAGTGAACCATCCCTTCACCTCGTTTTGTGATAACATCTTTGGTCTGACCGACTTATGTGACAACCAGAATGCATTGTATGATGTCAACAAACATGGCGCCACACATAGCTGCCAGTTTAATAATCAAATCAACTGTATTTTTAAAGCCCTTTTTACATCAGCAGATTGTGCTTATACAGAAACTCAGCCTAAAATGCCAAACGGCAAGCAATGCAGATGTAGAAGCACAGTGGCTAGAAAAACCTCCCTAAAGAAGGCAGAAACCTATAGAGGAACCAGGCTCTGAGGGGTGGCCAGTCCTCTTTTGGCTGTGCTGGGTGGAGATTATAAGAGTACATTGCCATAAAGGCCAGATCGTTAGCTTAACATTAGCTCATCATCAGTACAACATTCAAAAAAGTATTTACATATACCATATGAGTAGGCGGAACACACCTCAATTCAAACTGTTATTATGAAATAAAACTTAGTCAAAATCATTTGAAATTGACAAGATGTAACAGCCTATAGATAATTAGCAGGCATCATGCCTTGGTTTGAGGTCAGTGGGGGTTAACTGCCCTGTTGTGCAACAATCACATTTTGGAACAGTGAGTGCATTCTGACATCATGCGCATAAAAAAAAACGCATGCAGGGGCGACCATTAGATATTTGAAACTCAAGCGTGAAAAGGTTAAAAAAAAACTGCACTGATACTTTGAACCTCCTCCAGTGGCAGTTTTAGATTTCATCACTAAACTCAATTTTAAATTTCATTTTAAAACAATGGAGCAAAAATATTACATTTGATCTTGGTTTGAAGTCAATTAAACTTATTTTAGAAGAAGTATTACATTGAACTATGACTTATTTAGAACTAGGTTTATAGTTTGGTACAACATCGTTGATAGATAAACCTTGATTTAACAGAGTTTTAAGAGTTAATCCATGTTGGTGCAACCCAACCACACATTTGTAGGGTCGGTGGTGGGAGTGACAGGGGGTGTTGCAATGAGCGCAGTCAACTAATTGTCACGGCTACATTTATCTTACACCCCCATCTTGGCGTTGTAGAGAAATGTTAGCATTTTTAAACCAATTTCCTGCAATGCTACAATTTTCTCCATAGAGCTGAGAAAATTGTTTTCAGTTTCATAAAGCGATACTTCGGGATTTTGGCAATGAGGCGATTTATCTACTTAAGAGTCAGATGAACTCGTGGATACCGTTTCTATATCTCTGCTAGCAGATACCCATAGACTTCCAATAATTGCGCTAACGCTAATTAGCATTTGTTTGCGAAACTACCTCTGACTTCCTTCATACTGGACACAGACATATAAATGGTATCCACGAGTTCATCTGACTCTGGGGGAGTAGATAAAGGGCATCAAAAATATAAATGCAACATGTAAAGTGTTGGTCCCATGTTTCATGAGCTGAGATAAAAGATCCCAGATATTTTCCATACGCACAAAAAATATTTCTCAAGTTATGTGCACAAGTTTGTTTACATTCCTGTTGGTGAGCATGTCTCCTTTGCCAAGATAATCCATCCACCTGCCAGGTGTAGCATATCAAGAAGCTGATTAAACAGCCTGATACTTACTTAGACAATAAAAGACGCACTCTAAAATGTGCAATGCACACACAATGCCACAGATGTTTTGAGGGAGAGTGCAATGCACACACAATGCCACAGATGTTTTGAGGGAGAGTGCAATGAGCATGCTGACTGTGTCCACCAGAGCTGTTGCCAGATGATAATTAAATGTTAATTTCTCTACTATAAGCTGCCTCCAACGTCGTATTAGAGAATTTGGCAGTACTTCCAACCGGTGTCACACCGCAGACCACATGTAATCACACCAGCCCAGGACCTCCACACCTGGCTGTTTCACCTGTGGGATCGTCTGAGACCAGCCACCCAGACAGCTGATGAAATTGTGGGTTTGCACAACCAAAACATGTCAGCAAAAACTGTCAGAAACCGTCTCAGGGAAGCTCATCTGCGTGCTCGTTGTCTTCACCAGGGTCTTGACCTGACTGCAGTTCGGCGTGGTAACTGACTTGGGCAAATGTTCACATTCGATGGAGAAGAGAAGTGTGCTCTTCAAGGATGAACCCGGTTGACAGACAGTATGGCGTCGTGTGGGCGAGTGGTTTGCTGATGTCAACGTTGTGAACAGAGTGCCCCGTGGTGGTGGGATTATGGTTTGGGCAGGCATAAGCTACGGACAACGAACACAATTGCCAGCAGCATACCACCCTGTATCCCACTGCTGGTTTGCCTCTGAAGCTAAGCAGGGTTGGCCCTGGTCGGTCCCTGGATGGGAGACCCAGATGCTGCTGGAAGTGGTTTTGGAGGGCCATTAGGAGGCACTCTTTATTATGGTCTAAAAAAAAGTATCCCAATGCCCCAGGGCAGTGACTAGGGAAATTGCCCTGTGCAGGGTGCTGTCTTTCGGATGGGACGTTAAACGGGTGTCCTGACTCTCTGTGGTCACTAAAGATCCCATGGCACTTATCGTAAGAGTAGGGGTGTTAACCCCGGTGTTCTGGATAAATTCTCCTGTTTCAGTATGATAATGAATGCTCCCGTGTCGCAAGGATCTGTACACTATTCCTGGAAGCTGAAAATGTCCCAGTTCTTCAATGGCCTGCATACTCACTAGACATGTCATCCATTGACACTCATTGAAGATGAGTGGGAAAACATTCCACAGGCCACAATCAACAGCCTGATCAACTCTATGCACGGAGAGGCAAGGGGCGGAGGGGTGGCAGGTAGCCTAGTGGTTAGAGCGTTGGGCCAGTAACCGAAAGGTTGCTATATCGAATCCCCAAGGTAAAAGTCTGTCGTTCTGCCCCTGAACAAGGCAGTTAACCCACTGTTCCTAGGCCGTCATTGTAGATAAGAATTTGTTCTTAACTGACTTGCCTAGTTAAATATAGATTAAATTAAAAAGATGTCGCGCTACTAGAGGCAAATGGTGGTCACACCAGATACTGATTGTTTTTCTGATCCACGCCCTTACCTTTAAGGTATCTGTGACCAACATATGCATATCTGTATTAGGGCCTAATACATTTATTTCAATTGACGGATTTCCTTATATGAACTGTAACTCTGTAAAATCTTTGAAATTGTTGCATGTTGCGTTTATATTTTTGTTCAGTATGTCCTGCAATTCTTCAAATTTTTTCCATGGAGCTGAGTGAAAATGTTGCAGTTTTAAAGCTAATTTCCTGCAATTCTATGCACTTCTTATGCTCATACATAATAACAAAATCAATTCAATATTGGGTCATGCATGCCTTGACCATGAGCCTACAGTGGTTCCTCCTTTTAAAAGTTGCGAGCTTACACCGCGGGACTTAGCGTTAACCATTGTCACGGCTTCATTGCTCCAGACCACCACAAGGGGGAGTTAGAGCACTCCTTATGCATTTGGGTCCCAAGGTTTTTATGGCCAATCATATCGAGTGGTTCCAATGACGAATTTGACGAGAGTCACTGGTGACTTTTTTCAGCAAAGATGGCTGACAAAACATTACGGTGGAAGCTAATTTAGGTCATAACGTCATAATGAGTCAAACAAAAAAATGTACAATTGAGAGGAATATGTTAATGTAGAGACAAATGATTGTGCATATTTTTTCATTATAAAATGAATTTACAAAAATTCAGTCATATCCAATACCAGGTGTATCAAACTCCATTCCTTGAATGATGCTATGCATGTATTACAATTATACACTTCAACAGTGTTTACCACTCCTGCTCCTGGGACATCAATGATTGCACATTGTAACTATGCAATAGACTAGAAACATGATTTAAGTAAAGGCTGATTTTGTAATTCATATATACAGAATAAAAAAACAGTACATCCTGCCAGCACGCCCACAAGCGAGCCACTCAGGTGGAGAATGACACGTGGAAGAGAGCAGGAACGAGATGGGAGTAACAATCCAGGCTATTTGCTCTGAGACTGGCATAATAATGTAATGAAACAAGCAGGGAGCAGGTTTCGAACCCTCAACATTGTAGCCCAAAGTCCCACATGCTATCGACTGTGCCCAAATGTATTAATTGGGGTTGGGGCCAATTGTGGCTGAAAACACTTGATCAATTGGAATCTTTAACATGTGGAAAGGGGAAAAAGTATTATTATTAGTTTTTCACAAGCGTAGCAGGATGGCCTATTAGCTGAACAATAGACTATTCAACCTTTTACTAAAGACTTGTGTAATAGCTGAGCTAGGTGTGAACCCCCCCCCCCCCCCCCCCCCCAGCATGCAACAAATCATTTGTATCTATCTTTCCACATCTACCTACACAAGGTTCATGTTCTGGGGAAAGAGAGTGTGTGTGTACATACACATACAGTTGAAGTCGGAAGTTTACATACACTTAGGTTGGAGTCATTAAAACTCGTTTTTCAACCACTTCACAAATTTCTTGTTAACAAACTATAGTTTTGGCAAGTCGGTTAGGACATCTACACTTTGCATGACACAACTAACTTTTCCAACAATTATTTATAGACAGATTATTTCACTTATAACTCACTGTGTCACAATTCCAGTGGGTCAGAAGTTTACATACGCCAAGTTGACTGTGCCTCTAAACAGCTTGGAAAATTCCAGAAAATGTAATGGCTTTAGAAGCTTCTGATAGACTAATTGACATCATTTGAGTCAATTGGAGGTGTACCTGTGGATGTATGCTTGTGTTTCTAGCTCCAACAGTGCAGTAATTATACCTAGCAATACAAAACAATACGCACATAATATATAATGGCGTGTGAATAGACCGGATGGACAGTATATACAGTACCAGTCAATAGTTTGGACACACCTACTCATTCCAGGGTTTTCCTTAATTTTTAACTTTTTTCTACATTGAATAATAGTAGTGAAGACATCAAAACTATGAAATAACACATGGAATCATGTAAGTGTTAAACAAATCAAAATAGATTTAACATTTTTCAAATATCCACAATTTCCCTTGATGACAGCTTTGCACACTCTTGAATGAGTAGGTGTCAATTTTTTTATTTCACTGGGCCAGTCAGTTAAGAACAAATTCTTATTTACAATGACGGCCTACCTCGGCCAAAGCCGAACGACACTGTTATGAACAAATTCTTATTTGCAATGCCGGCCAAACCCGGACGACGCTGGGCCAGTTGTGCGCCGCCCTATGGGACTCCTATTCACGGCCGGATGTGATACAGCCTGGATTCGAACCAGGTGCTGTAGTGATGCCTCTTGCACTGAATGGGAATCAATTGTTTTGTCTCCACAAGAATAGTAAAACAAATGTGTGTGGGCGGTTTTTGGGATATATTTCCACCGTAGGTGTGTGTTTGTCTACTCTATCTGTAGGTATGTATGTGTTTATGTATATTCCGTTTTTTCTGCTGAGACCTCTGTACTGCAAAGCCATGCAAGGGCATCTGTTTCTCCGCTGCACTCTCTAATTGAAGGTCAATATTTGCATGAGCATTCCTACAGAAAATGTTTTTGCTCAGCTCGGGGCAGAACACAGCGTAGTAGTGTACTAAAGCAACACTCAAGGTACACTGCACTTCATATGACACAAGCTGGTGATGTGCGTTAAGCCTAAGGCCAATGCTAGAAAAGAGTGTTTGATAGAAAGCAGGTATAATGTCCCTGGGCTTCATTATCACATTTGTATTTATTATGATCCCCATTAGCTACTCTTCCTGGGGTCCAGCAAAATTAAGGTAGTTCTACAATTTTAAAAACGTTACAATACATTCACAGATTTCACAACACACGGTGTGCCCTCAGGCCCCTACTCCACTACCACATATCTACCATACAAAATCCATGTGAACGTGTGTGTATAGTGCGTATGCATGTGTTTGTGCCTATGTTTGTGTTGCTTCACAGTCCCGCTGTTCCATAAGGTGTATTTTTATCTTTTTTTTCCTTAAAAAAAATCTACTTTTACTGAATGCATTCTTTTCTTGATGTGGAATAGAGTTCCATGTAGTCATGGCTCTATGTACTATTGTGTGCCTCCCATAGTCTGTTCTGGACTTGGGGACTGCGAAGAGACCTCGTGGCATGTCTTGTACATGGGTGTGCTAGTTTTTTAAATGGACAGCTCGGTGCATTCAACATGTCAATACCTCTCACAAATACAAGTAGTGATGAAGTCAACCACTCCTCCACTTTGAGCCAGGACATGCATATTATTAATATTAGCTCTCTTTGTACATCCAAGGGCCAGCCGTGCTGCTCTGTTTCTGAGCCAATTGCAATTTTCCCAAGTCCCTTTTTGTGGCACCTGACCACACGATTGAACAGTAGTCCAGGTGCGACAACTAGAGCCTGTAGGACCTGCCTTGTTGATAGTGCTGTTAAGGTAGAGCAGCGCTTTATTATGGACAGACTTCTCCCCATCTTAGCTACTGTTGTGTCAATATGTTTTGATCATGACAGTTTTACAATCCAGGGTTACTCCAAGCAGTTTAGTCACCTCAACTTGCTCAATTTCCACATTATTTATTACAAGATTGAGTTGAGGTTTAGTGAATGATTTGTCCCAAATACAATGCTTTTGGTTTTAGAAATATTTAGGAGTAACTTATTCCTTGCCACCCATTCTGAAACTAACTGCGGCTCTTTATTAAGTATTTCAGTCGCTGTAGTAGTTAACATGTATAGTGTTGAGTCATCCGTATACATAGACACATTGGCTTTACTCAAAGCCAGTGGCATGTTGTAAAGATTTAAGGAAGTAAGGGGCCTAAGCACACTTTCTAGTAGGCTTAAATTGAAAATATGGAAAATTGGAGTGGCAATATTGTCTGCTATTATCCTCAGTAGTTTTCCATCCAAATTGTCAGACCCCGGTGGCTTGTCATTGTTGCTATATAACAATATTTTTTTCACCTCTTCCACACTCACGTTAAGGAATTCAAAATTACAATGCTTGTCTTTCATAATTTGGTCAGATATACATTACCAGTCAAATGTTTGGACACAGCTACTAATTTTTCTTTATTTGTACTATTTTCTACATTGAAGAATAATAGTGAAGCCATCAAAACCATGAAATAACACATGGAATCATATAGTAACCAAGAAAAGGTTAAACAAATAAAAATATATTTTAGATTCAAGATTCTTCAAAGTAGCCACCCTTTTGGGAGCCCTGAGTTCCTTCAATCTGCGGTCCAACTCATCCCAAACCATCTCAATTTGGTTGAGGTCGGGTGATTGTGGAGGCCAGGTCATCTGTCATCACTGTCCTTCTTGGTCAAATAGCCCTTACACAGCCTGGAGGTGTGTAGGGTCATTGTCCTGTTGAAAAAAAGAAGAAGCGCAAACCAGATGGGATGGCGTATCGCTGCAGAATGCTGTGGTAGCCATGCTGGTTAAGTGTGCCTTGAATTCTAAATAAATCAGACAGTGTCACCAGCAAAGCACCCCCACGCCATAATACCACCACCTCCGTGCTTTATGGTGGGAAATACACATGCAGAGTTCACCCACACCGCGTCTCACAAAGACACAGCGGTTGGAACCAGAAATGTCTAAATTTCCACCGGTCTAATGTCCATTGCTTGTGTTTCTTGGCCCATGCAAGTCTCTTCTTCTTATTGGTGTCCTTTAGTAGTGGTTTCTTTGCAGCAATTTGACCATGAAGGCCTGATTCACACAGTCTCTTCTGAACAGTTGACGTTGAGATGTGTCTGTTACTTGAACTCTGAAGCATTTATTTGGGCTGATATTTCTGAGGCTGGTAACTCGAATGAACTTATCCTCTGCAGCAGAGGTAACTCTGGGTCTTCCTTTCATGTGGCGGTCCTCATGAGAGCCAGTTTCTTCATAGCTTTTGTGACTGCAATTGAAGAAACTTTCAAAGTTCATGTCTTAAAGTGATGGACAGTCGTTCCTATTTGCTTATTTGAGCGGTTTTTGCCATAATATAGACTTGGTCTTTTACCAAATAGTGCTAACTTCTGTATACCCCCCCCAACTTGTCACAATTGATTGTCTCAAATGCATTAAGAAGGAAAGCAATTCAACAAATTACTTTTTAACAAGGCACACCTGTCAATTGAAATGCATTCCAGGTGACTACCTCCATTAAGCAGGTTGAGAGAATGCAAAGAGTGTACAAAGCTGTAATCAAGGCAAAGGGTGGCTATTTGAAGAATCTCAAATATAAAATACATTTTGATTTGTTTAACACTTTTTTGGTTACTACATGATTCCATATGTGTTATTTCATAGCTTTGATGTCTTCAGTTTTATTCTACAATGTAGAAAATAGTAAAAATAAAGTAAAACCCTTGAATGAGTAGGGGTTCTAAAACTTTTGATCGGTAGTGTATGTTTCACAAGTTTGGACATCAAAGTAGAGTACAGTACCTTATCGTGTAATCAACTCTAGTACTGTACTGAACTATACTCTACTTTTATTTTCTTTACTATACTTTAACGTACTGTGCTGTCCAAAGTTGTGAACCAAACTGTGGTTTGTGACGACTATGATTTCCCATTGATTGTAGCCAATTCTATTGACTCTTCGCTAAGTCCCGCCCCAGAATTTTGGGCAACCAATCGCAGCGCGCCAATGGATAGCAACTGTCGTCGAGTCCAACACCTCAGACAAGTTCACGTTTGAAATACACTACCATTCAAAAGTTTAGAAATGTCCTTGTTTTTTAAAGACAATCACTGTTTTTGTCCATTAAAATAACATCAAGTTGATCAGAAATACAGTGTCGACATTGTTAATGTTGTACATGACTATTGTAGCTGGAAATGGCTGATTTTATAAAAATAATTAAAAATCATGGAATATCTACCTAGGCGAACAGAGGCCCATTATCAGCAACCATCACTCCTGTGTTCCAATGGCACGTTGTTAGCTAATCCAAGTTTATCATTTTAAAAGGCTAATTGATCATTAGAAAACCCTTTTGCAATTATGTTAGCACAGCTGAAAACTGTTGTGCTAATTAAAGAAGCAATAAAACTGGCCTTCTTTAGACTAGTTGAGTATCTGGAGCATCGGCATTTGTGGGTTCGATTACAGGCTCAAAATGGCCAGAAACAAAGAACTTTCTTCTGAAACTCGTCAGTCTATTCTTGTTCTGAGAAATGAAGGCTATTCCATGTGAAAAATTGCCAAGAAACTGAAGATCTCGTACAACGCTGTGTAGTACTCCCTTCACAGAACAGTGCAAACTGTCTCTAACCAGAATAGAAAGAGGAGTGGGAGGCCCCGGTGCACACCTGAGCAAGAGGACAAGTACATTAGATTGTCTAGTTTGAGAAACACAAGTCAAACTGGCAGCTTCCTTAAATAGTACCCGCAAAACACCAGTCTCAATGTCAACAGTGAAGAGGCGACTCCGGGATGCTTTCCTTTTAGTCAGAGTTCCACTGTCCATTGTCTGTTCTTTTGCCCATCTTAATCTTTTCTTTTTATTGGCCGGTCTGAGATATGGCTTTTTCTTTGCAACTCTGCCTAGAAGGCCAGCGTCCCGAAGTCGCCTCTTCTCTGTTGACGTTGAGACTGGTGTTTTGCAGGTACTATTGAATGTACAGAATAAACGTCCAAGTTCAATGTGTTTCCATCGCTTTTTCAACTCTACTGATAGTTTAGTCACAAAAACTGTTGCGTGAAATAGCAAATATGCATACTCTGGTCTTGGCATGTGCACTCTAGAAAAACAGCTCGCAGATACACCGGGTAGGCAAGTTAAGTCTACATTATGAGACTTTTGTGGATAAGAGCAATAATATTTTTATTTGTCAAACAGCAGTCAAGCATTGATTGTCATGTCACCAGAAAAAGACACTCACAATATTTATTGGAACAGAGCATCAAGCTCATCACCATGCACTTTCACCACCCTGTGAAGCATCATAATTTATTTAATCCGTAACATAATAATCTGCATGGTGTCTCGAGTTGTAGTGGGAGGACCACACACCATATTGTCGCGTGACATGATGGTTATTATTTCAATATATGCGCACAAAGGAACTTCCACTGCCATTTCTCGCGTAATTAAGTTTACAGACACAAAAACATCCCACCATGTCGAACCAAAAAATTCTGTCTGCATTTTTTAAATTGTACCAAAACTTCCAGTTTCCATCACAGTTGTCGTAAAAAATGTTTTATACGATATTACTTTTGTGGCTGGAAACGTGGTTATGAGTAAGATGTGGAATCTAAAGAAATGGTCAAAAGCCACCCACGGATACTCCAATCCCAACCCAATAAGTATGCAGTATCAGTTCTCTATGTCTGACAAGTAGTATGGAGCTGCAGCTTGGAGTGTTTCTTTATCCAATGTAATGTATTCTCATTGAATTTGGGGATTGTTTTTTGTCCATGTTCAGAGTTACGTTAATGTCCCATCATACATCCTGGTATTACCAGGTTCTGACCACTAGATGGTGGTGTTAAGGTCATAGGAGAGTATCTCTCCCTACAGTACAACACAATTTTTGCATAATGGCAATGCAGTGTACTGGCCTGGGCAGAGTGGGAACACATGGGAGGATTTTGTCAACTGTAAACCAACTCTGGGTCTGAATGGAGGTGTTTGTCGCTGTGGGCAGAGAGTTATTACTTAGATTGGCTGGGCGGTGGTGTGGGTAAACTCCGTCCTCAGCAGGCTGCCTGCCGTGGGAGGTCTGTTTACCACTGGAAGACCCCTGACATCCAGCAACCTGTTGCCCTTTTTTGAACACACTTAAATGGTGCTCCAACCTGTTGACTCTCCCTTGAGCCTGTGTTTGTGCAGGGGAGCTCCCAACGGGTTATACTTCATTAGCATAGTTTATCATAGTCACAGCGGTTACAAATATCCGCTGGATATGGCACCCGGTTACACTCAACGCACCAATAGTGATGGCAGCACTGGGATTCTGCTATACGAGGGAAGCTCTGTGGAGGGAATTTGAATTGGTCTTTCCTTGCCTTTTCATGGCGTTGCTTCAACTACTCAGTTCCTGATGTCTTGTCAGGTTTTGGATTTTAGTTGAAAGTGATGGGATGTCTTTGCTCAGTTGTTGAGTTGTATGGGGAGTCATTCCATTTTTCATACAACTCCCTCTTTCTTTTCAAATTGTCATTCACCTCAGATTATAGTGACCTTAGAATAACTCTATGGGTGCTGTGGGACTATAGGCTGAGTGTGAGAGTTTTCTCCTGACTGAGAGAGTGTAAGTAGAGGAGTGTGAGTGTAAAAATATTTGCATGCTGTCCCGACGCCCACACAACAGCAGCGAAACGTGGGTGGAGGGAGGGAGGGGGGGCGTCTAAAAATGACACGTCCTCTTTCTATTTTTGTCTTCTATCTTTCCCTCATGCCATGATGCATCACATTTTTTCTTTCCTTTGTGCATCTCTCTTGTCAGTTCTATGGCTCTGGGTTGTTTTAGGTTGGGTTCAGACAGCTACTGTGGCAGTGTTTGGTTTACTTCTGTTTGCTTTCTGTGTGGGCCTTTTTTCTGACAGTTAATTTTTAAAATATTAATATATATTTTTAAAGGAATAGTTTCACCATATTAAAACGAGTGTTCAGTTCACGTAATAGGGCTGACCTTTAAAATGAGGGACAGACGTAAATGTATCACTAATCACATGAAATAAATACATAATCGTCGGAAATTACTTTTTGTCAAAGCAACAAAATTATTAGAAATTGAGACGTTTGGGATTAAGTGGGTTAGAGTCTTGAAGTGACACGGTTGTTGGAGGGACATGTGAAAATGCGGAATTATTGAATTCTCCATGTGGTCTACATTAAAGGGAACTTAATTTAACGGCTTTTCAAATTAAATATTGGTGCACAATTTCCACTTAAAATATCAAATGCAAAAGGGACTCATTTCTCAGCTCCTGTTCCTCAGGCAGTTTATTTCATACCTAGGCCAGCTAAGGTAAACTAAAGCTACAGGGGATACAGTGTTAGACCTTGTTTTTCTTACCAATGGGGCACCAGAGAGAATCCCTCTTACAGTAGGAGGACTATGTATTCATTCACCACCAAGTGTAGATCTATAAAAAGAGTCAAACAAGCTAATTTGATCATATTTGTCATAAGCCAGCTTTAGGGTGTTTTAGTACTGAGCAATTTTTTTGGTTTTTAAAAACATCCTAAGATTGATTCAATACTTAGTTTGTCATGTTTTTACGGAATGTAAGGTAACTTTTAAAAATCTTTTCGTCCGTACTTTCCGCTGGACTTGCCCGCGTGTCGTGAGTTTGGAAAGTGTACTGAACGCTAGAACAACAAGGAGGAATTTGGACATAAATGATGGACATTATCGAACAAAACAAACATTTATTGTGGAACTGGGATTCCTGGGAGTGCATTCTGACGAAGATCATCTAAGGTAAGTGAATGTTTATAATGTTATTTCTGACTACTGTTGACTGCATAATATGGCGGATATATTTGTGTCTTGATTGGGCTCTGAGCGCCGACTCAGATTATTGCATGGTTTGCTTTTTCCGTAAAGCTTTTTTGAAATCTGACACAGCGGTGTCATTAAGGAGAAGGGCAACTAAAATTCCATGCATAACAGTTGTATCTTTTACCAATGTTTATTATGAGTATTCCTGTAAATTGATGTGGCTCTTTGCAAAATCAAAGGATGTTTTGGAACTTCTGAACGTAAGGCGCCAATGTAAACTCCGATTTTTGGATATAAATATGAACTTTACAGAACAAAACATACATGTATTGTGTAACAGGAAGTCCTATGAGTGTCATCTGATGAAGATCATCAAAGGTTAGTGATTCATTTTATCTATATTTCTGCTTTTTGTGATTCCTCTCTGTGGCTGGAAAAATGGCTGTGTTATTCTTTGAATAGGCACTCACCGAACATAATCGTTTGGTTTGCTTTCGTCGTAAAGCCTTTTTGAAATCGGACACTGTGGCTGGATTTACAACAAGAGTATCTTTAAAATGGTGTAAAATACATGTATGTTTGAGGAATTTTAATTATGGGATTTCTGTTTTGAATTTGGCGCCCTGCAGTTTCACTGGCTGTTGAAGAGGTGGGACGCTACCGTCTCACGTACCATAGAGAGGCTAACGAGAGAATCACTGACATGATGTCAGCTGGTCCTTTTGTGGCAGGGCTGAAATGCAGTGGATTTTTTTGGGGGGGGAGGGATTCAGTTAATTTGCATGGCAAAGAGGGACTTTGTAATTAATAGCAATTCATCTGATCACTCTTCAAAACATTCTGGAGTATATGCAAATTGCCATCATACAAACTGAGGCAGCAGACTTTATGAAAATGTATATTTGTGTCATTCTCAACTTTTGGCCACGACTGTAGGATAGTCATTTTTACGAGGGTATGTTTGGCGGCGTGAGTGAAGGAGGCTTTGTTGCGAAATAGGAAGCAGATTTAAATTTTTTAATATGAGTCTGGAAGGAGAGTTTACAGTCTAGCTGTAGAGTGTACAGTCTAGTTTACAGACACCTAGGTATTTGTAGTTGTCCACATATTCTAAGTCAGAACCGTCCAGAGTAGTGATGCTAGTCGGGCAGGCGGGTGTGGGCAGCGAACGGTTGAAAAGCATGCATTTTGGTTTTACTAGCGTTTAAGAGCAGATGGAGGCCACGGAAGGAGTGTTGTATGGCATTGAAGCTCGTTTGGAGGTTTGTTAACACAGTGTCCAAAGAAGGGCCAGATGTATACAGAATGGTGTCGTCTGCGTAGAGGTGGATCAGGGAGTCACCCGCAGCAAGAGCGACATTGTTGATATATACAGAGAAAAGAGACTGCCAGAGGTCCGGACAACAGGCCCTCCGATTTGACACACTGAACTCTATCTGAGAAGTAGTTGGTGAACCAGGCGAGGCAGTCATTTGAGAAACCAAGGCTGTTGAGTCTGCCGATAAGAATACAGTGATTGACAGAGTCGATGAAGACGGCTGCACAGTACTGTCTTTTATTAATGGCAGTTATGATATCGTTTAGTACCTTGAGCTTGGCTGATGTGCACCCGTGACCAGCTCGGAAACCGGATTGCACAGCGAAGAAGGTACGGTGGGATTCGAAATGGTCAGTGATCTGTTTATTAACTTGGCTTGGTTTTCAAAGACTTTAGAAAGGCAGGACAGGATGGATATAGGTCTGTAACAGTTTGGGTCTAGAGTGTCACCCCCTTTTGAAGAGGGGGATGACCGTGGCAGCTTTCCAATCTTTAGGGATCTCGGACGATACGAAAGAGAGGTTGAACAGACTGGTAATAGGGGTTGCAACAGTGGCGGCAGATAATTTTAGAAAGAGAGGGTCCAGATTGGCTAGCCCAGCTGATTTGTACGGGTCCAGGTTTTGCAGCTCTTTCAGAACATCTGCTATCTGGATTTGGGTGGAGAAGCTGGGGAGGCTTGGGCAAGTAGCTGCAGGCGGTGCGGAGCAGCCAGGAGGAAAACATGGCCAGCCGTAGAGAGATGCTTATTGAAATTCTCGATTATCGTGGATTTATCGGTGGTGACAGTGTTTCCTAACCTCAGTGCAGTGGGCAGCTGAGAGGAGGTGATAAACAGTAATGTGCAGGCACTTCCATCATGGAACTTTTATTAATTGTTTTATTATGTTATAACATTCAACCCCCACAATGTGTAGTGCTTTTAATGTAAAGAAAATATTTGAAACCGAAATACGTTTTTTTTTTTACTGAACCGACCTCAAGAGCACTAATCGGCCAGCACTAATGAGTTTTAAATAATACTACTAGTCTATTTCTCCCTGTTTATGTTTGCCATTCTGTCCTTGTTTGTCCAGTGTAGATATATTCTGCAGCATAGATCTGCCCCTGTGAGATGGAATAGGAAAATGAGAGTGGGGTCCCCAGAGGGTGATAAGGGTAATGAGAGAGGTGAGGAGTACAGGAGAGAGGCAGTGTGGTCAGTCTCAGTGTTTTACTGGATCAGATGTCAGATCTGGCTGAGAATAAGTATCGATCTGGATTAACAAAAGACTCGCATGCAGGACTCCATTAGTTGCCAGAGAAGCTAGTCGGCTTGAACCTCTCTTTCCTTCTCACTTGAGTGGAGCTGTGTGTTTGTGTGCATTCATAGGTGTGTGTTGACCTTTGTGCTTTCTATCTATTTAGTAAAGGACATATTTGGCCCCGTAGGCCTGTGTTATGAAAAAGCTATGGCATCCCTCAAAGGGGCAGTTCCTTGAGGATAGTCTTTCTGCAGCAGTTGAGGTAGGCCTTCTTGTGGTATCTGTTTTTCACCCCCAGCCTACACAAATACAAAAAACAGGCAGAAAATGGGACAGACCCACACAGTGTGGGCACATGTAAATGTAAACTAGGTGGGCACAGTCTAAATGGATCATGTTTCTATCATAACACCACAGTCTGTGCACAGAGAGGGTTGGCTCAATGTTACCGCACACGTCTTAAATAGGCTCCCCCCGCTGCTCCGTTTTGGCCCTTTTTGCGGGCTGTGTGTCCAGTTTATGGGGTATAAACAGTAATAACAGCATAAGTGATGAGTCAAAAGAGTTAGTCCAGGTAGCTACCTCATCACTTATGCTGTTATTACTGCCATTGGTTAACTATTTAACTATTTTGCAATCTTATGGTTTGGGTGTAGAAGCTGTTCATGGTCCTGTTGGTTCCAGACTTGGTGCATCGTTACCACTTGTCGCACGGTAGCAGAGGGAACAGTCTAGGACTTGGGTGGCTGGAGTCTTTGACACACAACTTTTTGAGGATCTGAGGGACCATGCCAAATTCTTTCAGCCTCCTGGGGGGGAATAGGCGTTGTTGTGCCCTCTTCACAATTGTGTTGGTGTATGGACCATGATAATTCCATAGTGATGTGGAGTTCTCAGCCTTCTCCACTATAGCCCCATGGCTGTGGATGGGGGCATGCACGGCCCTCCGCTTCCTGTTCAATCAGCTCCTTTCTCTTGCAGATGTTGAGGGAGAGTTGGCATGGCACCACACTGCCAGGTATTTCATCATCATCGGTGATCAGGCCTACCACTGTTGTGTTGTCGGCAAACTTAATGATGGTAAATGAGTTGTGTGTGGCCATGCAGTTGTGGGTGAACAGGGAGTACAGGAGGGGACTAAGCACGCATCCCTGAGGGGCCCCTGTGTTAACTTCTTATGGCTGCAATCCCGGTAACGGGATCGATATGACAACAGCCATTGAAAGTGCAGGGCGCGAAATTCAAACAGAAATCTCATAATTAAAATTCCTCAAACATACATGTGTCTTATACCATTTTAAAGGTAATCTTTTTGTTAATCCCACAAGTGTCCGATTTCAAATAGGCTTTTCAGCGAAAGCACCACAAACGATTATGTTAGGTCACCACCAACTCAAAGAAAAATTCAGCCATTTTTCCAGCCAAAGAGAGGAGTCACAAATAGCACAAATAGAGATAAAATTAATCACGAAGATCATCAAAGGTTAATCAGATGACACTCATAGGACTTCATATTACACAATACATATGTCTTGTTCGATTAAGTTCATATTTATATCCAAAAACCTCCGTTTACATTGGCGCCATGTTCAGAAATGCCTCCAAAATATCCGGAGAAATTGCAGAGAGCCACGTCAAATAACAGAAATACTCATCATAAACTTTGATGAAAGATACATGTTTTACATAGAATTAAAGATACACGTGTTCTTAATGCAACCGCTGTGTCAGATTTCAAAAAGCTTTACGGCAAAACACAATATTCAATCATCTGAAAATAGAGTTCAGCCACAAAAGCAAGCCATACAGTTACCCGCCCTAATTGTGCAGTCAACAAAACTCATAAAAAGCATTATAAATCTTCACTTACCTTTGCTGATCTTCGTCGGAATGCACTCCCAGGACTCCCACTTCCACATGAAATGTTCGTTTTTTTTCCGGTAATGTCCATCATTTATGTCCAAATAGCTATTTTTGTCGCGTGTTTGGTATACAAATCCAACGTCAGGGAAGTGCGTTCACTAAAACCTGACAAAGTCCAAAAGTTCCGTAACAGTCCGTAGAAACATGTCAAACGATGTATTGAATCAATCTTTAGAATGTTTTTAACATAAATCTTGAATAACGTTCCAACCGAATTACATTGACTTCAGATGAGCGATGGAACGGAGCTCCCTCTCATGTGAACGCGCATGGTCAAAGAATGGTCACCTCATGGCAGACCTGACTAATTCTCCTCTCATCCGGCCCCCCTTCACAGTAGAGTCATCAGACAAAGTTCTACAGACTGTTGACATCTAGTGGAACCGTAGGAGGTGAAAACTCATCCATATCTCGCTGTGAATTCAATAGGATCTTGGTTGAAAATCTACCAGCCTCAGAATTTCCACTTCCTGTTTGGATTTTTTTCTCAGGTTTTTGCCTGCCATATGAGTTCTGTTATACTCACAGACATAATTCAAACAGTTTTAGAAACTTCAGAGTGTTTTCTATCCAATGATAATAATAATATGCATATATTAGCAACTATGTCTGAGGAGCATGTCGTTTACTCTGGGCACCTCTGTGCACCTTTCATCCAAGCTACTCAATAATGCCCCTGCAGCCATACGAAGTTAAGGGTCAGTGTGGCGGATGTGTTGTTGCCTACCCTCACAACCTGGGGGTGGCCTGATCTGGAAGTCCAGGATCCAGTTGCAGAGGGAGGTGTTTAGTGATGAGTTTAGAGGCCACTATGGTGTTGAACTCTGAGCTGCAGTCAAAGAACAGCATTCTCATGTAGGTGTTCCTTTTGTACAGATGGGAAAGGGCAGTGTGGAGTGCAATAGAGATTGTCATCTATGAATCTGTTGGGGTGGTATGCGAATTGGAGTGGGTCCAGTGTGTCTGGAATGATGGTGTGGATGTGAGACATGACAAGCCTTTCAAAGCATTTCATGGTTACAAATGTGAGTGCTACGGGGTGATAGTAATTTACACCAGAGTTCTTGGGTACAGGGACTATGGTAGTCTGCTTGAAACATGTAGGTATTACAGACTGGGTCAGGGAGAGGTTGAAAATGTCAGTGAAGACATTGGTCCGCGCATGTGCATGCTCTGAGTACACATCCTGGTAATCCGTCTGGCCCTGTGGCCTTTTGAATGTTAACCTGTTTAAAGGTCTTGCTAACATCAGCTACGGAGAGTGTGATCACACAGTCGTCCGGAACAGCTGGTGCTGTCATGCATGGTTCAATGTTGCTAGCCTTGAAGCGAGCATAGAAGGTATTTAGCTCATCTGGGCGGCCCTTTTGTAATCTGTGATAGATTGCAAGCCCTGCCACATCCGACTAGTGACAGAGCCGGTGTAGTAGGATTCGATCTTGGTCCTGTATTGACACTTGGTCCATCTGAGGGCGTAGCGGGATTTCTTATAAGCGTCCTGATTAGTGTCCCGCTTCTTGAGAGCGGTAGCTCTCTTCTGGTTGGGATATTTACGTACGGCCACTGTGAGGATGACCCCCTCGATGCACTTATTCATGAAGCCGATGACTGATGTGGTAAAATCCTGAATGCCATCAGATGAATCCCGGACATATTCCAGTCTGTCTGTGCTAGCGTAATATCTTGTAGCTTAGCATCCGCTTCATTGGACCACTTCCGTATTGAGCGTGCAACTGGTACTTCCTGTTTAGAGTTTTTGCTTGTAAGCAGGAATCAGGAGGATAGACTTAGGGTCAGACTTGCTAAATGGAGGGCGAGGGAGCGCTTTATATGCATCTCTGTTTGGAGTAAAGTTTTTTTCACCTCTAGTTGCACAGGTGACATGCTGGTAGAAATTAGATACAACGGATTTCAGTGTTCTTGCATTAAAGTCACCGGAGCGCCGCCTCTGGGTGGTGATCTTTTTTTTTTTTTTTTTTTTTTTTATCCCCTTTTCTCCCCAATTTTCGTGGTATCCAATCGCTAGTAATTACTATCTTGTCTCATCGCTACAACTCCCGTACGGGCTCGGGAGAGACGAAGGTCGAAAGCCATGCGTCCTCCGAAGCACAACCCAACCAAGCCGCACTGCTTCTTTAACACAGCGCGCCTCCAACCCGGAAGCCAGCCGCACCAATGTGTCGGAGGAAACACCGTGCACCTGGCCCCCTTGGTTAGCACGCACTGCGCCCGGCCCGCCACAGGAGTCGCTGGAGCGCGATGAGACAAGGATATCCCTACCGGCCAAACCCACCCTAACCCGGACGACGCTAGCCCAATTGTGCGTCGCCCCACGGACCTCCCGGTCGCGGCCGGCTGCGACAGAGCCTGGGCGCGAACCCAGAGACTCTGGTGGCGCAGTTAGCACTGCGATGCAGTGCCCTAGACCACTGCGCCACCCGGGAGGCCGTGAGCATTTTCTTGTTTGCTTATTGCCCTATAGTGCTCCTTCAGTGCGGTCTTAGTGTCAGCATCAGTTTGTGTTGGTAAATAGACAGATACGAAAAATATAGGTGAAAACTCTCTTGGTAAATATACTGAACAAAAATATAAATGCAACATGCAGCAATTTCAGCGATTTTAACTGAGTTAGTTCATATAAGGAAATCCGTCAATTGAAATGAATTCATTAGGCCATTATCTATGGATTTCACATGACTGGGCAGGGACGCAGCCATGGGGGGACCTGGGAGGACATACCCACTGGGGAGCCAGGCCTAGCCAGTTACAATGAGTTTTTCCCCACAAAAGGGCTTTATTACAGAAAGAAATACTCTTCAGTTTCATCAGCTGTCAGGGTGGCTGGTCTCAGATGATTCTGCAGGTGAAGAAACCGGATGTGGAGGTCCTGGGCTGCCGTGGTTACACGTGGTCTGTGGTTGTAAGGCCGGTTAGACGTACTGCCAAATTCTCTAGCACAACGACAGAGGCGTGTTATGGTAGAGAAATGAACATTCAATTCTCTGGCAACAGCTCTGCTAGACAGCTCTGCTAGACATTCCTGCAGTCAGCATGCCAATTGCATGCTCCCGCAAAACTTGAGACATCTGTGGCATTGTGTTGTGTGTCAAAACTGCACATTTTAGTGTGGCCTTTTATTGTCCCCAGCACCTGTATAATGATCATGCTGTTAAATCAGCTTCTTGATATGCCACACCTGTCATGTGTATGGATTATCTTGGCAAAGGAGAAATGCTCACTCAAATGTTGAGCACAAATTTGTGTACATCCATGTTAGAGAGCTTTTTGTGCGTATGTAACATTTCTGTGATCTTTTATTTCAGCTGATGAAACAATGGGGCCAACACTTTACATCTTGCGTTTATATTTTTGTTCAGTATGGTCTACAGCTTATCATGAGGTATTCTAACCTAGGCAAGCAGAACCTCGAGACTTCCCTACTGTTAGCGATTGCGCACCAGCTGTTGTTAAGAGACACACACCACCTCCCCTGAGCTTCTGTTCTGTCCTGCTGATGTATAGAAAGAATTGCTACACTTATATTTACCATGTTCTTGTTCAGCCACAACTCAGAGACATAGGATATTGCAGTTCCTTAGGTCATGTTGATAGGATAGTCTCGAACGGAGCTCATCCAGTTTATTCTCCAATGATTGCACGTTCGCCAATAGAACGGAGGGTAGAAACGATTTATCCACTCTCCAACGTAATCTCGTCAGGTATCCAGCACGCCGGCCTCTAGCGCCGTCTCCTCTGAGTGTCTGGTGATTTTGGCCTGGTCCGGGATAATCAATGTCTTTTGCCTCCGACTCATTGAAGTAGAAGTCCTCGTTCACAAAATAGCACAATTGGTCAGGAGCGATGTTCCCTCATTGTTTTCAGCACTGAGCAAATTTCATGTCTGCTGAGCACAAACTTGAACGTTGTAAAAATTCTGTGCAACTTCCAGTGCACGTTTACTGTGAACACTAAGGCTGTACCAGCTTTAAGTTAGTTTTAAGTGGCCAAGTAGGCTACTGTGGCTATATTATTATAATGTAGGCCTACCAGAGTGGCCATTCATCAAAACAATGGAGAAAATGCATCCCATAATATTTTAACGTCGAAATAGCTTTTCTATCATTCAGCCTACAGTAGCAGCCACTGTGTGGTGTTCAATGCAAGAAACCACTTCACAAAATAACATTCATTATTATTCCCGTACCATTATTACAGAGAATCAGACAAATTATGCTACGCTCTGCCTATTGTCTACTTAGCTTATTCAAGACGTCTCAAAATACAACACCTTCAAGATAAGAAAACGCTCTTTACTTGACTCGCTTTTCAAAGATGGCTTAGAAATGCACACATTTTGTGCTCTTGTTGGAAGCAACTACTCCCCCATTGTTGACTAGAAATTATTTATAACTGGGCTAATAACTCACTAACTAGCAAAGGATATAAACACATGTGCACATGTGGATACATGCAGCTCTCGCTTTGATCTCAAAACAAGCGCATCTACTCACGACCTCTCATACTGTATTCTAAACACAGTCCAGTTCTGTTGTATAGCACACTGTATTACTTATACAACTAATATAAGGACAGGACATGAGACGGGAGTAGAAATTAACGGGGGTGTTTAATGCATTTCACAGGACAAAACATTCCAAGAATTCTAATGTACGTAAGCAGGGCGGGTGTTACAGGTGCCCTAAAGGGACAAACTAGAATATCAATACACAAGTTCAAAGTAAATGGCACAGATCTATATATGGGAATGGCTATTTACATATAGGCCTACTGCAACCCTGATTGGTTATGACACACCAGTCTATGTAGAGTACAGGCCTGAGTCATGCCTGTCAATGCAATAGAATCCTACTCCAATGTGCTCTCCCTACAAGAAAATCTCTTGCAAAGATAGTTTTGCATACTATGTTTTGGATAGTTCGTTTTGTTACGGTATGTTACATTGAAAGTGGCTAATATTGTGTAATTCGATCACAATTCCCACAGTAGAGCGCAATGTTCATAGTGTTAACTAAAGGGGAAAACTCTAGAAAGTTGAGTGAAGTTTAATCTAGTGGTTCTTTGTGCTGGCTGATATTTCTGCAGTCTGAGGGGAGCTGCACGCCCCAGCACACACGCAGTTTAGAGGGAGCATTGGTCAGGAGACCATAAAAACGGACGCTATTCCCTCCAGCGCCATTCTCCAACAATACTATCCAGGTCTTGTTTGCGGTCAATATCTCAATTTCAATCCATTTATTCAATAATTGAATTGTGCTCTTATGGAGTATTTCCATGATGTCCATTTGAACTGACAAGGATTGAAGTAATCCAAGCTCTTGTCCAGGAACTCACAACTTGAGTCCTTTTATGTGTGGAATTATTGAATTTCCTACTTGCTGTATCCTATTTTCCAGAGAGTAACTGAGCTTGCAGCCTGGTCCCCAGCCCTTCTTATCATGTCAATGTGTAGCAGCTTTCTTGTCAATCATGTCCACAGAGGCTGTATTGTCCCTACCTACTGCCCATCCACTGTAAGCCCCACTCCTCCCCCAGTTTGAAGAACAGAGGACAAAAGGATGACATATGGGTGAAACTCCCTCTCTGGGGAGTACAGTATGGGAGGTGTGTGCTGGGGCTGCCGTACGACGGCCACAAAGATCACATTCAACCCAAACACAATACAGTACAATACTATAGAGCCCCTTCGGGCCAGGACAGGACCGGCCCCAGGCCAGCACAGTACCACAACGCCTGCCTGCTACACAGAGCTGGGGGTTAGGGTTAGCACCAACAACTAAAAATAGAGAGTGGGACAGCAAAGGGGTTGAGGAAAAAGTTGATAAAAAGAGGAGAGTAAGAGAGGGACAGAGATGGGTGAAAAGAAGGTGGATAAAGGAAAACTAGCTAGGGGACAAAGGATAGCAAATTATATAGAGAGAGGGAAAAGTTGTTTTTGACCAAGGTTTAGAGACTGTAGAAATCCCCGTAGTGACCCCCACTGTATCTCATGCCTGCCGCCCAGTAAGGAGAATGGTAATTGTCCCACTGGGTAATAATTAGCAGACAGAACTCCCTCCCTTGTCTGTATGTGTGCCAGTTGAGCTCGCTGTGTGCGACTGTTTATTTTAGAGTATGACTCACACTTCCTGTGCCCAACCAGTGAGGCTTCAATGGAACAGCAGGGCCTCCTCTCATTCTCAATTCCACAAAGCAATAATATTTTTCAAACTGTGCGGGGTACTTGAATGGATGAGGTGGCTCTGGAATTCATTTACTAGTGCACTGGGACCGCGGTAGATTTCTTTGGAAGGTAGATTTTTTTAATGTAAAGAATAGAACACCATGACTGACGTTTTGTTAGCTGGAAAAGACCACCGTTAGACACAGTCATTGTACGTTCCAGTGTTTCTTGAGTGAAATCTTCTGGGAATTCATCACGCCATCATCACTACTTCCGCTTACTTAGTCAATAATGGTTGGCGATGATGACGGGTTGCTAGGTTTTTCCACAGGATCTGTCTCCCTTCGGTGTCCTGCCTGCTCTCCGGGGGAAAGACCTGTTTGTAATGGAATCTACAGCCGACTGTGCCACTTTATTAAAGGTGCACAGGAGAGTAATTGTGATGAAATGTCTCAAAGCAAGAGGATTCAGACCTGGTTTGATTGAGTGTGTTTTCATTCATAATCCTGGCACTATATTTATTTTGCTTAATGAAGTCTGACCACAAACGTTAATATTAGGGATGCACGATATATCGGTAAGCACATCGGAATCGGACGATATTAGCTAAAAATGACAACACCGGCATTACTCATTTGAAAGTGCATCACCCCCAAACGTTCAGCGACTACTTAGAACAAAAGCAGAAAAAATCTAGGCGAACTTCCAACAACTTAACAAGTTCAAGTCCAGCAGTCATTTGAAAGAATAAGAACATTTCAGCGAGACAACTCAAAGGCAGAATCCATTAACTTCAAGATAATGGAATTCATTGCCCTTAACAATCAACCGTTCTCTGTGGATGATTTTGGCTTTCGCCGACTGGTCGAGCACCTCGAGCCCCGGTACACACTACCAAGTAGGCGCTATTTTTCAGATGTTCCCCTACCGGAGTTACACAGTATTGTTGAAACGCACATCCGTGAGCTACTTGCTATGGGCGTCACTGCTATTAGCTTCACGACTGACATTTGGACCAGCGATGTCAGCCCCATGAGCATGCTGAGTCTGACCGCACAGCGGGTCGACAAGGATTTCATATGGAGGAAAGGCGTATTGCATGCTCAAGAATGTGCTGGTTCTCATACCGCTGCTGCCATGTCAATGGCATTTGAGAACATGTTTGAAACTTGGAAACATGAACACCTAGCTCCATTCGAACAATTGACTCGAGAAATGAGCTCAACGTCTGCAGCAGATGTGATACCATCTGTCATGGCATTGAAACGCCTACTCAACAAAACTGCCGACACAGACCGTAAGGTTAAAACAAAAGTACTCTACTAGAGGCTGTGAACAAGCGATTCTGTGGGCATTCTCTCTGAGCCTCTTTACTGTATCGGCACCATGCTCATTGCTAGGTACAATGGCCGCTACTTCGATGCAGACAAGAAACAGGTTTTACTTGATGTTAGACATAGCTAGACAAGTTGGAAACGGACACAGTGACAGTGCGTACTGAGGAAGAGAGGCCACGGACAAACAGAGCTGAAACTTCACTACTTGACATGTATGATGAAATCCTGGTTGAATGAAACGACTAAACAAATTAACAGCACAGAAAGTAAGTGAAATAAATAGGTTTTGATTATGTTTTACTGGTAACGGGGACATACGTAAATGCCAACAAAATAACTTTTTGGTGTGTGTGTGTTAGAACTATTTAACTACTAGAATGCTTAAAAGGCTGCTAAAATTCTAAATATCGGTATTGGGTTTTTTGGCAAGGAAAATATTGGATATCGGTATCGGCCAAAAATGCTTCGATGTTACAACAATGATGATGATGATGATGTTGATAATGTTTGTAATGATGATGGTTATTCTAAGGTGGCAACTTTGTAGGTCCCCCCTAGCTCTCTATTAACTTTTTTTTCTCATCCCTCTACTTTCCATTACATGGCTAACACTTGTTAACGCTTTCTCTCCATCACTCTCTTTTCGCCTCACCCCCTCCCACTCTAAGAAACACACCCTCTCAAGCACTCATCCGCTCGCTCTCTCCCCGCATGTCTCTGTGACTCTGAAGCTCCTCTGAGGGGTGAAACCAGGCTACTCTCTCCCAGGTAAACTGTTCTCATCCTCCCTCTCTCATTTTCTCTCTCTCTTTCTCTCCTTCATCAATCTCTCTGTCCTCGTTCACTATTTCACTCTTTCTCTCACTCGCCACTCTCCTCAACTCTCTCTCTCTCATACACCCTGAGGCTAAATGGCCACTGTAATGGGATTGGTCTGTTAGATTGGGATTGAAAGTCCTCATAACTGTCTGCTGTGTGATCTGCTGCTGTACCGTAGGTAGTGTTTCTATCTGTGTGTGCTTTCTCTGAATGGGTTGCCGTTCCTGATTTGTCTTCTTTACTCCAGTTTGCTTGAGTGTGTTAGGTACTGGATGTGAGTGTAGCAGCTACCTGGATTCTAGGAGTTCTAGTTCTTTCATGGTTGAGTGCAGCTAAATGGGAGTGTTTAAAGAGCATCGCCGAAAAGCAAAGTCCTCAATACTCCATTGTTTTTGGAGGGTTAATGGTGGCTAGAGAGAGGATGACTAATCAGTGTATGTGAGTGTGTGGTCTACATATGCATGATTCAGTTATACAGGCATATTCCCTCCACTTCCTGGTGTGGGTGTGCTCTTTGCCTTTCTTGATACGTCGAAAAGGCAGTAAAATAAATATTGACAGCTTCTACGGGCCTATTAGCCTGGTCTCACTGGATTGGGTTGAATCCCTAGACTTTGTGAAAATATGAGAACAGCACTTCGGTTAGAGCTCCTCTTCTTATAGTTTATAATGTTACCTGAATACATGATCAATGACCTTCATCCTAGCCCATTGTTCATTTCTGTAAAATCCATCTGGGTTCTTCTTGTGGTTCAGATTACTGTTGTGAACGTTTAAACATTTAAACGAAGTTGGGATTTTTAACATTAACCTCTCTGGGGTAGGTGGGACGCAATCGTCCCACCTGGCCAATAGCCAGGGAAAATACAGAGCGCCATATTCAAATAAAATGATATAAAAATCAAACTTTCATTAAATCACACATCTAAGATACCAAATTAAAGCTACACTCGCTGTGAATCCAGCCAACATGTCAGATTTCAAAAAGGCTTTTCGGCGAAAGCATAAGATGCTATTATCTGATGATAGCACAACAGTAAACAAAGAGAGCAGCATATTTCAACACTGCAGGCACGACACAAAACGCAGAAATAAAAATATAAATCATGCCTTTGACAAAATTCTTTTGTTGGCACTCCAATATGTCCCATAAACATCACAAATGGTCCTTTTTGTTCGATTAATTCCGTCGATATATATCCAAAATGTCAATTTATTTGGCGCGTTTCATCCAGAAAAACACAGCTTCCAACTTGCGCAAACGTCACTACAAAATATATCAAAAGTTACATGTAAACTTTACCAAAACATTTCAAACTACTTTTGTAATACAACGTTAGGTATTTTTAAACGTTAATAATTGATCAATTTGAAGACGGGATGATCTGTGTTTAATACAAAAAGAAAACAAACTGACGCAACTTTTTTGGTAATGTGCCTCTCTCAAACAATTTACTTCACGTGACCCTCATTTACGATTGCCGTACTTCTTCATTACACAAAGGAATAACCTCAACCAATTTCCAAAGACTGGTGACATCCAGTGGAAGTGGTAGGAACTGCAAACAAGTCCCTTAGAAATCTGGTGTCCCAATGAAAATTAATTGAAAAGGCAGTGACCCCAAAAAAATTTAAATTCTGAATGATTTGTCCTCTGGGTTTTGCCTGCTACATAAGTTCTGTTATTCTCACAGACATGATTCAAACAGTTTTAGAAACTTCAGAGTGTTTTCTATCCAAATCTAATAATATGCATATCTTATATTCTGGGGGTGAGTAGCAGGCAGTTGAATTTTGGCATGCTATTTATCCAAAAGTGAAAATGCTGCCCCCTACCCCGAAGAAGTTAAGAGAAATTATCACAACTCCTCTCTCTCCCTCGCGCTGGCTCGCCTGCTCTTCGCTTATGATGAGTGTGTGTGTCCAGTCTTCGGTTTGTTGCGTGTTGAATATCCTAGCCTATTCATTGATGATAGGCCTGCTTTACTGGAGTTGCAAGACATTGCAAGCCACGAAATTGCAAGGTACAGCATTCCATTGTGATATACAGCTTTTGATTGCCGATTTAGAGTCAGGCCTAGTGCACAGTTCTGTCTGCCTGGTGGCCGACCTGCCTATACTATGCCCTTCCCGCTATTAAAGATGCGAGTGTTTGTGTTCTTCAAAGTATGGCAATTAATCAGTCTTCCTAGCGGAATCTAATCTTGATCCTCAGAAATGGGTCGACATGCAAGGAGTCGAGGAATAAACCATTTTGGAGTCTGCTCTCCACCACTACGTCATCAGCAGCAAAGTCCTGTATGGCAATACTTTGAAGTTAAATGAGAACGAAATGCAAACTTTACGAGGTGGAATTGAGGTACAGTAATGGTAGTACAGGTGCAATGCATAACCATCTGAGAGACAAACTGTTGCTGGCAGCAGCGCAGCTGCATTGTGAATTCACGTGGTTATTATAGTTTAAACATTACTATTTTTTTCCCCATTTGTCACATCCCTAGTTCAGATGTACATTTCGCTATGCCTTTGTGCTGCTTGTGTTTGATTTGGAGGGAATTGACCTTCAGTCCATCGGCTAGTGTTTAATCAAAGTGAGCATGGTGATCGCTGTGAACCGCCTGTCTTTTCAAAGCTGTCTGAAATCCTGCTTGTATGCAGTTTAAGAGAATTCCCTCTGAGTGTGTACATCTCCTACTAGACACAGTGGGAGTAACCCTAGGTGGGTCTGGGGAACATTGGTCTAACATGCCATCTGGTTTTGAGAGCTTCTGTCTTCTGGGTTTCTTTAATTGTAAGTTCTAGTAAAAAGAGCTTTATTGTGATTTTGCCACTTGGTTACAATAACACCCTCAGGTTCAGGTTTGGGTGTTAGTTTGATCTGGTAAAAGTGCTTAAACTCTCTCTGAGAAAGAATACCAAGAACTGGGTGAATCCCTCCACAGGACATATGTATGACTATGGTTTGAGCTAATGTCACTACCACAGACCTAAGTAATGAATGTAAACAAGTTGCCCCTGAGACACTGATCTTACAGCAATGTAGCATTGTCACAGCCAGGTGGTTATGGTCACAATTTGGTGAAGGTGAGCTGGGCCTAGATCTGTAGGCTGCTTTCTACCTTCAGCGACCCTCAAGCCCAGAGGTCAGGGGTTAGGGGCTGTTCGGCATGAGTGCAGAGGTCAGGCTGTTCCACCACTTCCTCCTGCCAGCTTGCATCCGTACCCAGAGAGGATGCTGGGTGATAAATGTAGCCCTCCAGCTCTCTCTCCATCTGCCATAGCTCCGAGTAGACCCGTTTCCATGGGAACCAGTGAACCAGCAGCACCAGGCTACAGTGAGGAAAGGAGAGGCGGGAAAGAGGGTTTATCGGTTCTCCAGGTACAAGCTCATTTAATGTTTAGCCCATATTTTTATCCATCATTACCAGCCGTGGAAAGACCTGCCAAAATGAGCACAAACTCATAACCCGGACTGCTCTTTGTTCTTGGTGTCTGTGCATATTAATATGGAGACAGTTCTGATATTGTACTAGTACAGCTTTTTACGTATTGAGTGACTGAATGGTGCTTGTAATGATGCCTCATGTTATGTGACCTCAATTTATCAAAGTTACAGTAGATCACGATTTGTTGCTGTGTGTCTCAATCTTCAGATGTTAAGGTTAACATAGCAGGACTTCCAGCAGACCTGGTTGCTCAAAGAACTCTTTAACAACGTTATCGCAATGTTGCTAGCTGTTATTGGCATGGTCAGGTTTCCTCTGTCTTTTACAAACATCCCACCAATGTCAGAATAATCTTGCTCCCTAATGAAGGGTTAGAACATTAGGTTGGAGCCTGGGTGAACATTTTGCTTAACTACTCAGTGCTGTTCCTCATGTCGTCCACACATTACAACCACTTTCAATCAACGTGTTAATACCATTTTAACAACATTTCCAACAGTTTTATCAACAGACCTCGAGAGAAGAGTTTAGCCTTTAGTTGGAAATGCATAGTTTTTTCACTTGGAAATGTCTAGGAAAATAAATCTAGTCAGGTGTCAGTCTATTTTATCTGTTTTAATCTCCCCTCAAGACATGACGCAAGGTGCTTCAAGGTGCCATATTGATAAGGCTGATGCCCTACAAAGCTTATCTTTTGTGTTGATGAAATTCAGGGGTAACCCCTCAAGTATTTGTGAGGACATTTGAATGCATGACACATATCCAGAGTGAAGGGATATTTAACTTGTCCTGCATTTTTAAATATGTCTCTGCAGACTCACTACAAGTGTTCCATGGGACAAGAAGAGAGGGAGCCTCAGAAAGACATGAAGGAGAGAAAGACTGCTTCTTCCTGGGTCTCCTTTCCCCTGGGTACCGCCATCACTGTTTGTGTGTCTGCTGGCAATGCACCGCACTCACCCCCCCCCCCCCCCCCCCACTTACTGGTCTGAGCTAGGCAGGAGCTAAGCAATCCATTTCACACCATGATATGCACGCCTCACACGCATGCACACACAGACATAAAGAAATACACTCCGACAACACCCCAAGTCTACTTGGTACTGTTTCCAACTGATGACAGCAAAGGAATGTACTGTACAGGCAAAGGTTAAAGATAGACAGCAGAGAGGTGTGTCCCATTACAGGTTCCCATACTGAAGGACCTGATTCCGCAGAGTAAAGGATTCGCTGTTTAGTTTCCTGATACTAATATTAGCTCTGGCATTTTGCTTGTGACAACTCCTCAAAGGAATGTGTCACTGTAAGAAAATGGAACACTGCTGCATCGTCGGCTTCACTAACAGTACATTCACACCCTATAGACTATAAATAGATCTTTGTGAATGAGTGAATCAGCAACTTTTCCCCGTCTGCATTCATCCACAGTAGAATTCTAATTACCATCCTGAGATTCCAGCATTGAAGTGTTTGCACAGCAGTTGAAGGCTGACAGTCCATTTTCGGTCTCACTTCCTTCATATGGTTCCTTCTACCTGGTTATTGTAAAGCATTAAGGTAAGGGGGTCAGTGGGAAGGAAAAGCCTTTGTGAAACAACAGGAGGAAATGTTGAGAGGAACCAGAGCCACTGGGGAATGGCAGGATCTCTTTAGGGTCTGGTTTGCTTACCTGATCTGACTGTCAGAATGGATTTGAGACCGACAGGCTACAGAGGAGGGTGTTCTGGGCAGTGTAACGTGTGAGAGAGTTGGTGCGTGCGTTTTCAAGAAAATAACATGACAGTCTCTGCCATATTTCCCCTACCCAAGGTGATTGTTCCCTGTGTAATACAACGATTATGAATTAGCCTATTATTTCTAAACAGTGTAGTTCCTTATCCAATCTCAAATAATTGTGAAAGGAATACAATAATGACAATTTAGCCAAATGAAATAATCGTTATTAATACATTTAATTAATATGATGACAGTCTGTATAGGATTAGGTGTTTGATTCATGTCTCGTGTAGCAGCAAGAACCAACTCTGGAGTTCCAAGCTCTAACCAACCACATATTTGAGCCAGTTCAGATTAGTTTCCAGGTGATCCATTGTCTCTCCAAGGGTGTGCCTCCCTTCTGACTGGTAGCCATTGGTAGTATGGTTGTTGAGCTTATGCACCATCAGAATGCCTCATCACCGGACTCATCTTTTGAGTCAAAGTAAAAGTTACCAGTCGGACTGATGGCGCCGAAGAACATGGCTGACGTTTTACATTCTCCCAACCAATTGTGCTATTTTGTAATATATTTTCTTGCGTTTTGTGTGACTTCTTTTTTAAATTGTGTACATAATGTTGCTGCTACCGTCTCTTATGACCGAAAATAACTTCTGGACATCAGAAAAGCGATTACTCACCGTGGACTGGGTGAAACTCTTTCCTTTAACGAATCCAACGAGAAGGATATCCTGCTTTCACTGGAACAGGCCCAGATCCACGCTTTTGTGTGAAGAAAAGACGCCGGAAAAGGAGCCGCAGATCGGGCATCCTTATGAGAATCCGGAGGCGAGCGAGTGAACTCCCACTGCCTTCCATTCTTTTGGCTAACATGCAATCGTTGGAAAATAAAATTGATGACCTATGATTAAGATGATCCTACCAACAGGACATTAAACTGTAACATCTTATGTTTCACCGAGATGTGGCAGAATAAAGATACAGACAATATAGAGCTTGCGGAATTTTCCATGCACCGGCAGAACAGAGATGCTACCTCTGGTAAGACGAGGGATGAGGGTGTGTCTCTTTGTCAATAACAGCTGGTGCGCAATGTCTAATATTAAAGAATTCTCAAGGTATTGCTCGCCTGAGGTAGAGTACCTTATGATAAGCTGTAGACCACCCTATCTACCAAGAATTCTCATCTGTATTATTCGTAGTCGTCTATTTACCACCACAAAACGAAGCTGGCACTAAGACTGCTCTCAACCAACTCTATAAGGCCATAAGCAAAGAAGAAAATGCTCATCCTGAAGCGGCGCTCCTAGTGGCACGGGACTTTAATACAGGGAAACTTAAATCAGTTTGACCAAATTTTTACCAGCATGTCACATATGCAAACACGGGGAAAAAATCCTAGACCACCTTTACTCCACACACAGAGATGCATACAAAGCTCTCACCCGCTCTCCATTTGGCAAATCTGACCATAATTATATCTTACTGATTTCCTGCATACAAGCAAAAACTAAAGCCGGAAGTACCAGTGACTCGCTCAATACAGAAGTGGTCAGATGATGCAGATGCTACACTACAGGACTGTTTTGCTAGTACAGACTGGAATATGTTCCAGGATTCATCCAATGGCATTGAGGAGTACACCACCTCAGTCATCGGCTTCAACAATAAGTGCATCGATGACTTTGTCCAACAGTGACTGTACGTACATATCCTAACCAGAAGCCATGGGTTACAGGCAACATCTGCATTGAGCTAAAGGCTAGAGCTGCCGCTTTCAAGGAGCGGGAGACTAATCCGGTTGCTTATAAGCAATCCCGCTATACCCTCAGATGAACCATCAAACAAGCAAAGCATCAATACAGGAATAAGACTGATGCTTGTCGGATGTGGCAGGGCATGAAAGCTATTACGGACTACAAAGGGAAACCCAGACGCGAGCTGCCCAGTGACAAGAGCCTATCAGATGAGCTAAATGCCTTTTATGCTAGCTTCGAGGCAAGCAACACTGAAGCATGCACGAGAGCACCAGCTGTTCTGGATGACTGTGTGATAACGCTCTCGGTAGCCGATGTGAACAAAAGCTTTAAACAGGTCAACATTCACAAAGTCGCTGGGCCAGACGGATTACCAGGATGTGTACTCAAAGCATGCGCGGACCAACTGTCAAGTGTCTTCACTGACATTTTCAACCTCTCCCTGACCGAGTCTGTAATACCTACATGTTTCTAGCAGAAACATGTTTCTAGCAGGTAAACTGCATAAATGATTACTGCCCCGTGGCACTCACATTGGTAGCCATGAAGTGCTTTGACCTCCCCAGCAGATCCACAGAAGACGCAATCTCAATTGAACTCCAAACTGCCCTTTCTCACCTGGACAAAAAACCTCAGACTTTCGTTCTTGATTAATGAAAATATTCTTGGCGAATGCTTTCGTCCGTCTTGCGCCGGTCCAAGAATTTCACCTCTTGCGGCACCATACGAATGCCCCCGGCGGTCCCTCTTTATCATGGCCCCAGTTCAGAAGAAAAACCCACAAAATAGAACCAGAGTCCTATTATATTATTCCTAGCTGTGGTATTTAGGCGACCGGGCCTGCTTTGAACACTCACAGTAAACGCTTCGGACCCCGCGGGACACTAAGTTAAGAGCATCGAGGGGGTGCCGAGAGGCAGGGGCTGTAACAGGCGGTAGCTCGCCTCGCGGCGGACCGCCAGCTCGATCCCAAATCCAACTACGAGCTTTTTACCTGTAGCAACTTTAAGATGCACTATTGGTGCTGGAATTACCATGGCTGCTGGCACCAGACTTGCCCTTCAATGGATCCTTGTGAAAGGATTTAGTGTACTCATTCCAATTACAGGGCCTCGAAAGAGTCCTGTATTGTTGTTTTTCGTCACTACCCCCCCTAGTCGGGAGTGGGTAATTTGCGCGCCTGCTGCCTTCCCTGGAGAACGGCCGGGGCACGGTTCTACCCCGTGAGGTGAGGAGGCCCTGGTGCAATCCACCGCGTGCCCAGAAAGAGGCCCTGCACTGCCCATGGCCAACTCCACAGAAGCCAGGGCGCCACTCGAGAGGTCTTTGTCAAGCTGGAGGTTTTAGTAGAAACCGCACAACCGAGCCAACAACACAGTTTGAGAAACACACGTGTCTCTGGCGCCGGGTGCGTAGCGAGGTGGCCCCCTACCACAGGCATCGCTTCCTGGGCGTGCCACTGCCCGCATTGGAACACCAATGTAGGGCCACTGGGTCAGACAGGTCGGCTGGGTCTCGCTCGGACGGGGCTCGGCTGGAGCGTATCGGAGAAAAGGGGTAAAGCATCTCCGAAAGGGGCTCCACCGATAGAGGCAAATCCACGTGGGGCGTGAGGAACCATCCGGCCGACGGGGGCCCTCCCAGGTGGATAACGGATGCCAATCGGTCAGAAGGAATGAAACTGGCTGGACAACAGAGAGGAACCATGCATGAACCATGCATGTGAGGTGAACGCTGGGATAGAGCACCTGCCAAGGACAGCGCTCAATATCCGCCCGCAACCAAGCTGGGAACTGGGCTCGAGAGCCAGGCCCTCTCTGAGGCTTAACAACCACCAATCGGTCGCCGAAGGGATGATCACATTCGGAGCGTTAAAACCGTGGTCCTGAAGGACCCAGAACCCTTAAAACAGCCCATTTCTACATAACCGCACGGGTCTTGAAGTTTGCCACCGACCCCGGATCTCTTTTCGGACACTAAAGTATATAGCCCCACTGTCACGAACCACGTGCACCTGGTAACCTGAAACAACATCTGTGCACCTGGTGACCCACCCACTTTCCGCTCAGGCACTAAGTCCACACATATGGGTTACCAGGTGCTGGTGGAACTTTCAGCATGGGTCTGCACCTTCACTCGCCTGCTTGCCCTCTCTCTCTCTCTCTCTCTCTCTGGGCCTCTGGTCTCTTGTACTCTGGCTCCTGGCCCTTGTCTGTGCACCTGGTAACCCGTTAGTAAAGGAGGAAGGTGGAGGAAGACGCCTTCCGTCCCCGACAAAAGCTTGGATCGAGGGCTGACTTTCAATAGATCACAGCGAGTGAGCTGCTCTGTTACGTACGAAACCCTGACCCAGAATCGGGTCATTTACGAGTGATTTAGCACCATGTTCCCCGCAAACATGTGGTACGCATCAGGAGAGGAGCGGCAACTCATCCGGCTGCACCCCAACCCCGTCACGAACGGCTCTACTCACCTGCCAAAAGAGGCAGGCTATCCCGGGACAAGTGAAGATCCGCAGCGCTACGGTATCATTACGTTTAGGGGGGATTCTGACTTAGAGGCGTTCAGTCATAATCCCACAGATGGTAGCTTCACACCATTGGCTCCTCAGCCAAGCACATACACCAAATGTCTGAACCTGAGGTTCCTCTTGTACTGAGCAGGATTACTATTGCAACAACACATCATCAGTAGGGTAAAACTAACTTGTCTCACGACTGTCTAAACCCAGCTCACGTTCCCTATTAGTGGGTGAACAATCCAAGGCATAGCGAATTCTGCTTCACAATGATAGGAAGAGCCGACATCGAAGGATCAAATAGTGACATCGCTATGAACGCTTGGCCGCCACAAGCCAGTTATCCCTGTGCTAACTTTACTGACACCTCCTGCTTAAACCCCCTAAAATCAGAAGGATCGTCAGGCCCCGCTTTCATGGTCTGTATTCATACTGAAAATCAAGATCAAGCGAGCTTTTGCTCTTCTGCTCCATGGGAGGTTTCTGTCCTCCCTGAGCTCGCCTTAGGACACCTGCGTTACCGTTTGACAGGTATACCGCCGCAGTCAAACTCCCCACCTGTCACTGTCCCCGGAGCGGGGCTCACCTCCCCGCTACACTGGGTAAGTGAAAAAATGATAAGAGTAGTGTTATTTCACCGGCTGCCGAGGCCTCCCACTTATTCTACACCTCTCATGTCTCTTCACAGTGCCAGACTAGAGTCAAACTCAACAGGGTCTTCTTTCCCCGCTGATTCCGCCAAGCCCGTTCCCTTGGCTGTGGTTTCGCTGGATAGTAGGTAGGGACAGTGGGAATCTCATTCATGCTCGTCACTAATTAGATGATGAGGCATTTGGCTACCTTAACAGAGTCACAATCACTCCCGCCCTTTACCCGGGCTTCATTGAATTTCTTCACTTTGACATTCAGAGCACTGGGCAGAAATCATATCGTGTCAAAACCCACCTCGGGCATTTGCAATGCTTTGTTTTAATTACACAGTCAATTTCCCCTGACCCGAACCAGTTCTAAGTCAGCTGCTAGGTGCCGGCCGAGGCGACCCGCCAGAGACCCCGCGCAAATGGGGCCGGCGAGCGTCGTAGCTGGGGAGATCCGCGAGAAGGGCCTGGTGCGCATCCAGAGTCGCTGCCGCCAACCGCCGGACCCAATCCTTCACCGGTCCACCTTTGGCCCACTGGCAGACACCACCCCGATGAACCCCGAGATGGGTCAGACTTCCAACGTTGGCGGGAGCTACTGCTCCCCCAGCCGCGGCTCGAGATCTGACTTGCCGATTTCCCTTACTTGGTTGTAAAATGTTTGTATGCTTTTGTAAGCGGGGCGCTGTCCTCAGATAATCGCATGGTATGCTTTCGCCGTAAAGCCTTCTTGAAATCTGACAAAGCGGCTGGATTAAAAAGAAGTACATTTTTAAGCCGATGTATAACACTTGTATTTTTTATGAATGTTTATTATGACTATTTCTGTATTTTCAATTTGGTGCTCTGCAATTTCACCGGATGTTGTCGAGGTGGGTGCTAGCGGAACGCCTGCGCCAGAGAGGTTAACCTGTTAGTGCCCCTATCTGCCTTGGCTCTCTTTTCCTGTCAGAGCACTCTACCTGAGCTGCCTAGTATCCCTTGGCCTCCCTTGGGCCCCTCCTGCTAGTGGGAAAGGACCAATGCTCTTTCTTTCACTTTCCAAATTTGTCCAGGTTTTTTGGAGTCGACTCCGTCTCCTGCTATCGTCCGACGCCGACTCCAATTTGACCAAACTGACCAAAATTAGCAAAACTTGTCTGTGTGTGTGTGCTCGCACACTAATGAACTGGGTGATTTGATTAGCAATGCATATGGAGCTGACAATCTAATGACCAAAATTTTCAAAGCTAATCGGTAGCCTACGTCAGCTAGCTGCCTAGGCAATTTTTTGTTGTTGTATAACTCCAGGATTTTTGGAGTCAACTCCGACTCTTGTGGTCAAGGAGTCGAGGAATCGACTCTATGGAGTCGACTCTCCACCACTATTCGTTACTGTGTGTGTGTGTGTACACATGCTATAGTGTGTGTGTGTGTGTACACATGCTATAGTGTGTGTGTGTGTGTACGTACACATGCTTGAGTGTGCATATGTCTATGTGTGTGCACGTATGTACTGTATTCATGCTTGTTTAAATGTGTGTGCTTGCTCACTCTGGCAGGCTTTCCCCCTGTCGTCCTGGCAAAGCCCTAATGTGTGTTTCCATGCTCTGAGCTGGAGTCTAGACTACACTGCCATGCATAATTCAGACGGTGCTCTCCCCCACCCTAAAACCGCCTAATCATTCTGTTTAAAGGTTGCATCAATACTATGCCAGAGATTATTAAGCCTTACACTGTGATGGCCAACGTGTGCTCAGTTCAAACAACACAAGTAGGAAGGGAGAAGACACTTTCCTTCTTTTTTCTTTCTCTCTCTCGATATTTCTATATACAATATGTATCGCCCTCCTACGCACTCTTGCTTCATAGTGGTGTCTTTTTTCTCCCCATTCATCTTCCCACTCTTTACCTGTCTTTTCCTGTCTCTCCCACTCATGCCTTTTTTATTTCTCAGTCTCACACTGTAGTATTCTCACACTCACTTTTCTTTCTTGGGAATTGTGTGTGAAGAGACCACATTGGTTCATGACCTAGCTACAGTATAAAACGATCCCTTTTCTAATTATTCTAGCTAATTCCCAAGGCTAACACCACAATGTAGCTGGACAGCTCAGAACATTTTCTTGTCTACCTCTCTTACTGTGAGGCGTTTGAGTTCATTTTAATGCCGCCACTTCCGTCTGTTATTATTAATAATTGCTACTGTTGATGGTACTCTGCAGTAAACAAAGTAAACTTCTGTTTGGCGAAACAGACTAAATGGATGATCATCATATGTGGGGGAACGTGGAAATGGAGCTGATAATCTGTCAATTCCAAAAAGGAAGAGTGTTTCTAATTTATTTTCCACTGTAATGAACACAGACTGTGCTGTGTTTTTCAGGAACATATGGAGAAAGAGAGAAACCCGGGCTCATTAAAAAAACCTGTCACCGCTGCCCCAGCTGGAGTCTGTCAGACTAGTCTTCTGCTAGGCCTGTTTAGCCAGCCGCTGGAACACTGAATGACTCCACAGAGCCTCTCAGAGTTATCTCTCTCTCTCGCACACTCACTCACTCTGTCAACTTGTCAGCCTCTGTCACTGCTTTTGCCTTACCCAGGGAAGGTGGGAGGGAGACACTGTCTTACACACTGTGTTAAATGCACTAGCTTATAACACCTACGTCTATTCCCTCCCTGAAAAGTGGTCTTCTGAAATATGATTCATTATTCAGACTAAATTATGATTTACTCCCGATTTGATTTCAAATAAAACTTATTGAAAAGTTGAAGTATTATATATTTTGATTTTATCAGGCTATTATTGATGGTTATACTTATGCACCTGATTACCTAATAGTGTGGCCTATTATGAACACCAGAGATATGGAGGGATATCTTTATACAGAGCTGTTGCAGCAGGGAGGAGAACACAGTTTAAAATGCCAAAGATCACTGCACATGAGCAGAGAGAGTAAGCTATCCTGAGAAGTGTGTGTTGATGGCTCTGCTCTGATGATGATGATGGATGTCAGTGGAAGGGCCTCAACTTGGACTGTTGGCAGTTGGCTATGGCAGCTCAGTGACATTTGTTTTGATTGGCTGCGGTACAAGATTTATGTATGTGGAGTTGAGACCTGGGTTTCTCCTAATGTGGGAAATATAACAGCAGATATGTCTTGATAAAAGAGGGGAGCACTTCCTCATCTTCCTGCAGTCTTTTTTCTATCTTCAACTACTTCACCCATTGCTGTCAACTCATCTTTACTCATTACAAGAAGATGGCCCCCCTTTCCCTAGCTTTAGAACAAGATCAAATAAGCTCAGGCTGAATTTCAAACGTTTGTTTAGACTTGGTGCCATGACATTGTGTCACACTTTTATCCTCTCTGTTGACGCTGCTGCCCTGGATGTTGACCTCGCTTGGCCTTCTCAGAGCAGTGGTGTTTCGTGCAGACTGTGCTCTAGCCAGATGGCTTGGAGTCAGAGATAGATACACAGTGGTGTGGTAGACTTTTCTCTCTCACTGTGTCTGATCTCTTTTTGGAACTAGGAGGTTTTATGTTGGATATTGCACATTAGTGCATTGAGACCATTCGAGCACATTTCCGCATACAGAACCAACATTACAGGGTGGAAGTACACTGAAATAGACATTTTCTGTACGTGGCAGAGACCCTTCAGCATACAGGTAGGGCAAGAACAGATCAGAGCAATAACAGTATTACCGCAATTACCTCGCTAATGTGATCATTAGAACGCTTCCCCCACTCATCAGGCCAAGGAAATGTGGCCTTATTTGTCAGGGTATAATATGTGGCAGCAATATCAACGTGAGAGTCAGTGTTTCACAGGGCTTTGACTAGGCCTTAACCCCATGACAAACAGTCTGTTTTTGGTGTCTGTAGGGACTGGCCATCTAGCCATTGATAGTGTCACGAGTCAATGATGAAACAAATGCCTAGGTGTATTTTGTTAGGTCTGCCTAAGCTCTGTGACTCACTTCTGCTTATTTCTGTGTTTCTTGCAGATCCAGTGAGGTGCTAGGATTGACCAGTGACGGCCTAAGAGGAACAAGAGAAGACCCAGAGGTTTCTACTCAGCAGAGCCACAGTGTCAGAACGGTCCAGCAGTATGCAACGCCAAACCCTCATCTAGCTCTGTCACAATGGCTCAGGCCGGATGGGAACAGGCTTACTCCGTGATGAGAGAGGATCTATGTTTACCTAAATCCTCTATGCTGCTCTGGGGCACTTTTTAATTATGTCTTATTTGATCCTCTTGAATGACTTTTGGCCTGCTCATAAAAAAGGTACTCCATTAGATGTTCCCTCGTCCCAGGCATCTCTGCGGCACTGTGGCTAGCCTCATGAGGCTGTGTGGCACACTGCTCCCAGAGGCATTCCCTGTGTGTCTGTAAGGCCTCCTCCCCACTCTATGGAGGCGGAGCCCAGCCATCCTGCTGATGGTGAGCGATCCGGAAGGCAACAGCAGCCTCTGTCTGCTGGGGCCGCTGAGTCCCCCACAGGGTCCTGTCCACCTCAGCCACAGCAGCCGCCATCCATCCCCCGCCCCGTCCACGGTGGCCTGGGACGCCTCCACCACCGCAAGCCCAAGCGTAGCGACCTGCTCCTCAGGCTTCAGCATCAGCACAAGACCCAAGCAGCAGCATGGCAGCTCTCAACAGACACCCCAGGTCCTTCAGGAGGCAGCATCTCCTCCCCCTCCACCTCATCCCTACAATCCTCCTCTACCCAAGGCCACAACACTCAGGGGGTCCAGTCCCAGCCCAATCAGGAAGCCCCAGAGGGCAGCCCGTCTAAAAGAAGTGAGAGGAAGCCCCAGAAACCGGGGAAGTATGTGTGCACTTACTGCGGCCGTCCATGTGCCAAACCCAGCGTTCTCCAGAAACACATCCGCTCTCACACAGGGGAGAGGCCTTACCCCTGTGTCCCCTGTGGCTTCTCCTTCAAGACCAAGAGTAACCTGTACAAGCACCGCAAGTCCCACACCCACCGAATCAAGGCAGGCCTGGCGTCCAGCCGGGACGAGCTGAGCCTGAGCGGACCTGCAATGAGCGCCCCGGGAGAGGATCCCGAGGAGCCTACAGAGGGGGAGAGCACAGACTCTGAGTCGTCGTCAGGTCAGTACAGGAAGGAGAGGTTGGGCAAGCAGAAGAGTAGCAGCAGTTTGGCGCTGTTAGGGCAAGAGGAGGGCCAGAGGTCTGACAACTCCCAGGCCGTGAAGCAGAGACTGGCCATGAGGCTGAGTGAGAGGAAGCGAGGCCCCATGGCCTCCCCAGAAGACCCTCCCTCCTCCTCCACCTCCTCCTCACTAGGCCCCAGCAGTAAAGGCAGCCAAGAGTCAGGCTACTTCTCCCTTTCGAGGAGCACTGAGATGAGCCGAGCTGACTCCCAGGTGAGCCCTCCCACCGCCAAAACTTACGCCGAGATCATCCTGGGCAAGTATGGACGGCTTGGAGGGCAGCAGCGCGGTCCCCATCATCAGCACGCCCACTCTTCACCAGGGATGGAGGAGAAGAGCAGCATGCCCTTCAGCGTGCCCAAGACGCAGGTCATCGAGCACATCACCAAACTCATCACCGTCAACGAGGCGGTGGTGGACACCAGCGAGATCGACAGCGTCAAGCCCAGGCGCTCCTCGCTCTCCAGGAAGAGTAGTCTGGAGTTACCCAAGTTCTCCTGCCCCAAAGACCCCTATATGTTTGAGCCTAAGGGAGAAAGTCCAAGCTCCAGTATGGCAGGCCAATCATTCTTTCCCCATGTCCAAGACGTGGACCCATCTGGGGTCCAGGAGTCTTCCTCCTCAGTGCCTCTGCTGAGAAGCCACTCCATGCCCACCTCAGCAAGCCAGGGAAACCACTCCACCACCTCTCCCTGGGGCTTCTGTCGTCTGAGCCACTCCTTTGATGAGCAGCAGGCTGTGGTGGCCGAGATGAGGGTGGGCGGGCAGCACCGTTTGCTGAGGCGCCAGCCCGCCATCGAGGTGCCCCTCGGGGCTGAACTCAGCCTGGAGGAGGCTGGCCCCTCCTACGCAGCAACAGAAAGTGGCCTAACCAGGAAGCAGCAACAGCAGCAACACAAAGGTCCAAGGCTCTATGAGTGCAAGGCCCGCTGTAAACAAAGGGAGAGTTACGAGGCCCACAGGGGTCTTTGCACAGGCCAGCCAATAAAGGAGCTGGAGAGAGGAGAGGTGGATGGGGCGTGCCGGGATGACCGTCCCCAGATGATGCACTATAAATTCCGGGCACTGGCCATGGCAGTGAGGAAGAGGAGGAAAGAGGAGAGTCTGGAGGAGGATCCTCCCAGCCCCGGGCCTACAGCTGTTGTGACCTGCAGCCCCGCAACCACCACTGCAGTGCCAAGCCTGGTGGAGCAGAGTGAGGATTTCTCAGGTGCTCTCTCACAGGCTGAGCAACAGCAGCAAGACAGGAAGGGCATCTCTGTCATCCAGCACACCAGCTCCTTCGAGAAGCAGGAAAGTATATCCATGGAGAGCCAGGAGTCTATAGAGCTCAGTGAGAGCCAGTCAACACTGCAAAAACAGCCGCAGCCAAAATCATCTCGCTCCATGTCCCGCCTGGTCCGCCAGCACAACATCCAAGTGCCAGAGATCCTAGTGACGGTGGAGCCTGACGCTGATATGGTGTCAGTGTCGCCCACGGCGACGGCATCCTCGTCCAAGGAGCCAGAGAGAGTGGTAGAGGAGTTCCAGTGGCCTCAGCGCAGCCAGAGTATGGCTCAGCTCCCCGCCGAGAAGCTGCCACCAAAGAAGAAGCGTCTCCGTCTAGCCGAGGCTGCTGCCCAGTCTTCTGGGGAGTCCAGCTTTGAGTCGGTATTGCTGGGGCCCCGGAGCCCCAGCCAGGAGAGCAACATTTCCCACTCACCCAGCCGATCTGCCTCCTTTGAAGACATGGGGGGAAAACCTGCTGAGCCTTCCTCCTGGGGCTCCAGCAGCACCCAGGGCTCCCACATGCTAACCGTGCCCTCGGGCCCCCACCAACAATACCAACCCCAAAGAGACATGCGGCGCTCAGCCTCGGAGCAGGCCCCTGCCAGCCCACAGCACACGGACGAGGTTGTGGAGACGAGGAGCAAATCCTTTGACTACGGGTCCCTATCGCCGCAGCGGTCTGCATCAGCCTGGAGGGAGAGGAGGAAGTGCCTGCTGGTGAAGCACGCCACCCTGGGCGAGCCAGACCACGAGGAGGGGGCCGTGGCCAGCCACTCGGGCCGACCAGGGAGCCCCAAGCCGGGCCCGTCCTACACCAGCCACCCTGCCCTCCACCCAGCTGAAGCCAGCACCTCGAGGCTCAGCCCAGAGGCCATAGGGAAGACCGTACAGCTGTTCCACCAACCCCGGATACCCCCATTCCCCATGCAACCAACTGGGCATGATCGGTTCCCTCTTGGCCAGATAGCCCAGCTCCACCCGGTCACCACTGCCATCTCAGATGTCCTCTCCACCCACATCATCCACAGAGCCTTCTTACACACACACCCTTCTCCTCCAACCATACAAGTCCACCCAGGGCAGCTTCACATGGCAGAATGCTTAGGCCTGCCCCTCGATCCTTTCTCAGCTCTGCTCTCCCTGCAGTACCCCACCGGGGCTGGCGAGACTGTGTACCTCCCCATTTCCCCTGGGCTCACCATCCAAGTCCCCACACAGCCCCCCATACCCTCCACTGTGGTTCTCCCTTCCCCATCTCCTCAGTCCTTAATCCCCCTACCCTGCCTCCATCCCCCGCCTGTCATCGCAACGTGCCTGGCGCAGCTGATGCCAGTCGTGTCACTGGTGGTGCCAGTGCGCCTCCAGACCCACATGACCACCTATGCCAGTGCCCTGTACACCACCCTATCCCAGATCTTGGCGTCAGCCTGCTCCCAGGAGCCCATCTGCTGCATGGCCATGGTTATCATGGGCCAGCTGGAGCAGGACAAGCTGCAGAGGTCCTATCTGAAGATCCCCACCCCGGACTTCAAGAGCTACCTGCCTCTGTCTCTGCCCCTGGAGCTGGGCTCTGTGTCCAGGGAGGGCTACGGGCCACTGGGGGCTGGAGGGAGCAAACGCATGCTCTCCCCTGCAGCCAGTCTGGAGCTTAGCACAGAGGCCCAGCGCCAGCAGAAACGAGTGAAGGAGGAAGAGGAGGAGGAAGAGAAGGTGGGAGAGGAAGAGGAAAATAGGGGTACTGGGGGAGAACCTGAAGCAGGGGAGGATGAAGAGAAGCAGCCGGAAAGGGCACAGATAGGAGTAGTTACTGTGAAAGCCGAGGAGGAAGAGAAGGTACGGGACCCAGAGGGGCACATGGAAGAGAGGGAGATGCAAGGGAAGGCTGAACCTAAGAAAGAAAAGGGGAGGGAGAAGAATGAGAGCCGGGGAGTGAGTGCTTCCTTTGTAACCCAGAGTCCAGAGCGAGCCAAAGCCCCCTCGTATACCAGCCTCCACACAACCACCTCAGTCAGCTGGTGTTACTTGAACTACGCGAAGCCCAACCCGTCTGCCCAGAGGGAGTCACAAACCTCCGTTTACACCTCCTGGAGCGTCAGCATGCACAACCCCAACCTGCCAGGCCTGTCCACCAAGCTGGCCCTGTCTCTGCTGAGCTCTAAGCAGAAGCACAGCTCGGAGACCTACACCATGGCCACAGCTCTAACCCCTGCAACAGGCAAGGTGGTCTCTGCCAGCAGCAGAAAGACCTACATTTCAGAGGTAAATATAACAGCAATATTCAATATCTAGGAAAACACAGCATGGGCCAATTAGACCATAACTACCAAAACCACTTAGTTTTAGTTATGAATTATATCGTATAATGCATACCCCACAATTCCACAGCTGGAAATTACCAGACACTATGCTGTTAGATTATATACTACAACCAATACATTAAATGTTTGGCATTAATTGTTGTTCCAATGTACTGTATATCATCATTGCTAACCAAGATGTCAGGGTGTGTTGGTGAATTTGCCTGTGTCTGTCTTTGAGTGTAGGTACATGCTATCCCACCCAGCACCCCTGTCGAAGTGAAGGAGCCACCACAGCAGCCTGAGAAGGGGAAGAGAGAAGAGCAAGGGCCCTCCACCTCCAAACAGAGCGAACCTCTCCGCGTCAAAATCTTAGAGGGCGGGTAAGAGAAAGAGGACACAGGAGTACTGCATACCTCTGTGATCAGCTAACACTAGTGGATTTGTTCTATGAGCAGATAGATTTTTCTGCAAGATTCATCATGCAGATATTCAACGTTACTGACAGATAAAGGCAAAGGCAGTAGAGATGTAACAATACAGTAGATGTGAGTCATTGTATTCAGATACGGTAGCCGTACCAGGCAACACAGAGCTGCCACCAAATGCAGTCTCAAAATATAAATGCCACATTATGAAGGGAAAAAGGCAGTAACAGTAGAGAATGTTTTACACTTCAGTCTCCCAGAATAACAGAGAAACAGGTGAGCTAGCCACCTGGGACTCCATTTATACCGACAGCAGAGCCTTTCCCATTCACAGCTGGTAGAAAAGGTAGATCTGAATGTGTTGAATGGGGTTGTTATTTGTGCGGTGCAGCAGACAAGCAGAAGGCATCCCTCCAGATTTGTTTTG